>NW_010291972.1:0-25966 GCF_000700745.2 Antrostomus carolinensis
TCGGCTCTCCGCCCAAGTCAATTACCTGGTAAAGACAGAGCATTCCTTTTACTAAAAAAGGCATTGCCCCAGCATTATTTGAAGGAAGAAGCACTGCTTGAGCTAAGTATATTGTATGGCTTAGTTGCAAAATTGTATTTAAAGCTATTTTCTTCATTCGATCTCAACCTAGCTGTGAACTTGTTTTCCATCTCCATCCTAAATCTCCTTACTCTGACTGATCACTACTGCAAAATTACAGCTTGGGCCATACCAACTTTGTATTTAGTCTAGTCAACAATGCTTCTGCTTCCAGTACCCAGGCAACCTCATTTCACTATGTAGCTAAAGAACGTTTCACTATTTACCCTTAAACTTTCAAGGAACATAACTGCTTTAATAAAATGGGTCTAGCAACTTCAGCTTCTGCTGACTGAAACCTGCTTCTTAGATCTTGTTAGGATCTGTTATTCAAAAGTAAAACACAAATTCAGAATGTCAAGTAATAGTGGTTATCCCACTGGAAAACAATGTTTCAGACTGTAATCACCATTTATATCTTCTGTTGCAAATTATTATCCAGAATTTAAAATTCAGGAAGTGAAATTTCTTTTTAAACCAATAGAATTTTGACACTAATTTCAATGCAGTACATTTAATCTCAAGTGAAATTTCCAGGTTACCTAGTTCCAGAAGGTCAAAAACAACCGGGGCATTTTGCATGTCAGTTACCATTTGTGGACAGGTTAGATATTTGTAAATTATGGTTATTAAATCTTGATGATGATTTCTATAGATCTGGAGTCTGAAAGCTGCTCGGGCCCAGATCAAACAAAGCATCACTTTCACTGTGGGACTAAGTCTATACTGTGCCTGCAAGAAATATGTTTGTAAAGTACATTTTAAAAAAATAAAGATTACCTCCTGGTAAATGAAAGGTTTAGTTCCTGCAGAAAACCATTTAGTATTTAGATCTTTCAGCTTATCTAAAATTGCCTTCACATCCCCAGGCCACATATGCTTGGCAGCATCAATTCGGAAGCCTGCTACGCCAACATCAATGAGGTAGTTCATATACTCGGCAACTTTTGAGCGTACATAGTCCTTTTCCAGGGCCAGATCAAGAAGGCTAACCAAGCGGCAGTCTCGTACCTATAAAAAAAATCTGAAATGAAACATTTTTTACCTAATAAACCAAATGTAGTGTTCTACACACATTTTGAATTTTGTTACCTACATTACAATGCCAAATAAAACCTTTACTCGCCATTGCTTATCATGCATATCTTTGCCTTGGACAGTTATCTTGGACAGTCATCTACACAGAAGGAGTATTAAGAAGTCTGCACTGACCAAGCTTACACAGCTGTAGGTGCTAAAGGACTATAACAGAAAGTCAAACCATTAAATATATAATCAGCATTTTAATGCAAGTATAGGGCAAAAATATGATAAATTAATTTTACTCCAGTGTATTAAGGAACAGATTCATTACTATTTCAAATGCACTAGTTTCTTCTCTGATGTAGGAAAGATTTCTAGAAATTATATTTCTAAATCTTTTAAAAATCTTGAGTTATTATAGTATTATGAAACACTAAACTCTTGTTTTTGTTCTGTTTTTGCCTTTGTTTCCTGTAAATACAAAATGATGGGCATCAATTTTCAGCAAAATAATACTTTAAATATACACTGAATATACTGAAAAGCTTTTTCTAATAACTCTTACAATGGGTTTCCATGGTTAATAGGTACATCTGCCTGGAGAGCGCAAGGTGCATCAGTCTATGCTGAAAAATGTACTAAACAATTTGCTATAAAGATGCTCCTTTAGAACTGCTCAAGAGTTCAGGGATATTTAAAGTTTCCCCTTCTTCTGTCATTTCTCCAAAACCCCTCTCTCCTCAAGTTAGATTCAGGAAAGATCAAATGCATTTGAAAGGCATAAGATGTTATTCAAGAAAGAAAGGTATTTATCTTTATAAAATAATTTTTCATTTTGTAGTAGTTTTAAAGTCCTGACCTTGTAATCTGATGTAGAGGAACATACAGACTCCTAGGAAGAGAAATCTCTACACAGAAGATTGATTTTCAAGATTTTAGCATTACTACTTTTCTTTATGAAATCCTAATCTCTCTTCTGAAATTGAGACCAAAGAAAACATAAATTACAATAAAAGGCAAATAATTACTCTTACTCTTTTTTTAAACACAAACAAAATAATACCTAAGTAAGATTTTATGAGCTTTAAAACTGTCTTTATTAAGTACCTAAGCATGTTTGTCTAAATCTGAAATCAAGCCATTGGTTCAAGCAGAACTACTCCTTTTAAGAAGTGGTGTTCCTGATAGCAACGCTAACCTCCATTATCAATTTGGATGGTTTCCCCTGAGGGTTTTTGTTTTGCTTTTAAAAAATGTCTGACAGCAAAGGGAAGCAAAGAAACCTCAGCCCAGGAACAGATGTACATGAAAAATATATTAATAGTTCTAGGTTTACCTGAGATATATCCTGATAATTCTCAATGTCTCCACTTCTAGATTTACATTTGCCATCATTAAAGTCCCAACCAGAATACGGCACAGCTGGAAAATCTTCAGTCTTTGCATTGAAATAGCTTCCACAAGTAGCATGGTCACCAGCACCCGCATTAGCTCCGCACATATGATTGATTACTGCATCTACATAAATATGTACCTAGAGAATAGTATTTACATTTCAGTTTGAGAAAACTACTTCCCACAGCACCACTAATTAACATTCTCTCTCTTACCGCCTGTCCTATCCCCCTGTTTCTGCTCGCTTGCTTCCCCCAACTTTTTATTTAAAATATTTCTCTTTTATTAACATATAGCAATGGTGATACAACATGCATCTCAACAGACAGGCAGACAACATTGCATGCATTTTTAAGAAGGGTAGAAAGGAGGACCCTGGGAACCACCAACCTGTCAGCCTCACCTCTGTGCCTAAGAAGATCATGGAACAGATCCTCCTAGAAGCTACGCTAAAGTACACAAAGGACAGGGAGGTGATTTAACACAGTGAGCATGTTTTCACCAAGGGCAAATCCTGCCTGACCAACCTGGTGGCTGTCTATCTATGATGGAACGTTTACATCAGTGGACAAGGGAAGAGCTACAGATGTCATCTGTCTGGACTTCTGGAAGGTTTTTGAAACAGTCCCCCACAACATCCTTCTCTCTAAATTTGAGAGATATGGATTGGATGGGTGGACTGGTCAGTGGATGAGGAACTGGTTGGATGGCTGCATCAAGAGAGTGGTGGTCAACGACTCAATGTCCAGATAGAGATAGGAGACAAGAGGTGGCCCTCAGGGGCCCATACCGAGACCAGTACTGTTTAGTATCTTCATCAGTGACATAGACAGTGGGATCGAGTGCACCCTGAGCAAACTTGCAGACAACACAACACCAAGTTGAGTGGTGCAGTTTACATACCTGAGGGACAGGATGCCATCCTGAGGGACTTGGACAAACTCAAGAAGTGGGCCCATGGGAAACTCATGAGGTTCAACAAAGCCAATTGCAAGGTCCTGCACCTGGGTCTGGGCAATCCCCAGTACCAATACAGGCCAGGGGATTAAGGGGTTGAGAGCTGCCCTGTAAAGAAGGACTTGAGGGTACCGGTGGATGAAAAGCTGGACATGAGTTGGCAATGTGTGCTTGCAGCCCAGAAGGCCAAATATAGCCTGGGCTGCATCAAAAGAAGCGTGGACAGAATGTTGAGGGAAGTGATTCTGCTCCTCTATTCCACTCTGGTGAGACCCCACCTCGAGTACTGTGTCCAGCTCTGGAGCCCTCAGCATAGGAAAGATATGGACCTGCTCGAGTGGGTCCAGAGGAGGGCCACAAAAATGATCAGAGGGCTGGAACACCTCTCCTATGAAGAAAGGCTGAGACAGTTGGGGCTGTTGAGCCTGGAGAAGTGAAGGCACTGGGGAGACCTTATTGTGGCCTTTCAATACTTGAAGGGGGCCTATAAGAAAGATGGGGACAAATTTTTAGCAGGGTCTGTAGCGACAGGACAACAGGTACTGGTTTTAAACTAAAAGAGGGGAGATTCAGACTAGATATAAGGAAGAATTTTTTTACAATGAGGGTGGTAAAACACTGGAACAGGTTGCTCAGAGAGGTGGTAGATGCCCCATCCCTGGGGGCTGGACCAGGTTCAGGTCAGGTCAGGTTGGACCAGGCTCTGAGCAACCTGGCTGAGTTGAAGATGTCCCTGATCACTGCAGGGGGTTGGACTAAATGACCTTTAAATGTCCCCTCCAATCCAAACTATTCTATGATTCTATGAAAAAAAAAAAACAAAAAAAACCAAACCATTGGCACTCCAGTTCTACTATGTCTTCCCTTCTAAATTACCAGTTGCACTGTTAACACGGGAAGGTTTTCAAAGCACTTACTCCAACATTGTTGCACCTGGTCACCATGTCTCTAAATTCAGTTTCATTTCCAGATCTTGTGCACAGCTTGTAGCTAATGGGCTGGTATCTTTCCCACCATGGTTGCCAGGGGTCAGTAATGATAACATTTTCATTTGGAGGTGAAATCTGTGAAGAAGATGGTATCTATTGGTAACAGGATACTTATAATGGTTTATTTGTTTGCCCAGTATTGATAGACAAAGAACATAAAAACAGAGAACCAGGTCCCTTTAATGGAAGACGCTCACAATACCTAACCCACATAGATCCTCAGTATCCTCTGCTTACACTGCAGTGGGCTGGAAATAAAAGATTTAGGCCTAGAGCTTCACTAGGTAGAAACATACTATAAAAATTATGTCCATGGACATAGTGTCCTAATTATCTTTGTGAACGTAGGCCTCAAAGATCAAAAGCAGGTGCTGAAATCTGAAGGACTATGTCAGTAGAGAGAGTCTTGAATCAGGAAGGAACTGACTGCATATCTGACATAACATCCTGCCCTTAAAATTGATACAAGTTTCCATATTTGTAATGTTTTGGATAAAAGTGTTCTGGACATAAGACTTGTCACCAGATAAGCTATACCTCTTCCTTTTGTAGATGCTTTCCAGGACACTCGTCAGACAACAAGCTTTTGCTGCTACCCCCCAAGCCTCTGGGCGTAACTACCTGATTCCACCATTTCTCACAAAGATCCCTAGGCTGCAGCCTACTTAGCTGCCATGCCTTTGTGACCAGCTCAGCAAGTCTGAATCTGAAAAAACTTTCTTACTGAGATCTTGCCATAGCATGAATTAAAAGGATATCCAAACATATATCATAGTCTGAAAAATCAATTAGAAATTTAAAATCAATTAGCCCAACTTGCAAACTCCCAGGCTACGAAAGACAGGCAGACTTATTTCACCAGTTTTTCCTGAGCAATGTGACAAACAAGCTGAAATAGTTTAAAAGGTGACTGCTCTCCAGCTGTACTAACCCACTCATCTGACACTACTGGTTCCACAGGAACACGTGCTGGTTGTTCAGATGGAACAGATTCATATCAACAAACCTCCACCAGAACCTGTGTTCAGTTCATTTCTGCTTGCTAACACCAGGTTCCTGCAAAGAAGGGTCTCTTAATGGCTTATTCTGACACTAGGTGTCAGAGTAAAGAGAAACTTGATAGTTTGGGTTAACACAATTAGCAACCTTTTAATATTTATTTATTTATAACCTTTAACACTTTGGTATTCTCTTTGGGAGCCTTTTTTTTCAGTCTCAATTTCATTTTATGTTTTTCTAGCTCTTAAGAGCTTCCCTTGATTTAAATAATATCAAGCAGATAAACATAGGTTACTGTTCACAGCAGTAAAAAAGAGATTTAGCCAGTAATACGCAATTCTAATTCTTCTAAATTTAATAGCACAGAGTGCAAAACATGCACTTTGGAGCAATGAAATAAATTCATGCTTACACAATGATGGCTGAAGAATATATTTGTCAGCATTTACTACTTCCATTACCAATTTCTATTTTTCTTTCTCAGTACCTGTCCTTTAGTGAATTGAACATTTTCTCTGAAAAACAAATTATCATCTATGTAGCAATTTTACTACCTACTGATAGGAAAAGACATACCTGAACTCCTCCAAATCCATTAGGAGATAAATAGCGTTCACACTCAAGAGCAATATCCACCCAGCGCCATTCAAAGAGATGTACAATAGATGTCCTCCCGGAGAGAGTATTGGGGTTGTACTGTGCCCAGCAAAACCCTACAACTAACAAAAGAAAATAGATACCCATCCTGGGCTCTGTGATGAGTTGCGTTCTTCTTACTGCCTATTTATGTTCCTGCAAGAGGGTAAAGTACATGTTACAAAACACACATTTAAAAGTAAATGCCCATCTCTTGGCATCATATTTATTTAACTTTAGTTGATTTTCATTTTGTTTGAGAATTGAAATCTATCTAAGTTATATCAACCTCCCATACTAACAGTAACTTTGTTTTTCTGAAGTTGTGGAATACAGGCCTTCAGGTTTGCTACATGAAAGAAACCTGTACCCTTTCCTGATGTAATACATTTGGGAGTGCAGTGCTGAAACTCCAACCTCCTATGATACAGATACCCAAACAACAGTTTATATAAAAGCTTACATGATTTCTACAAAACGACCCTCATTTTTATTTCGAGGAAAGGATTCAAATTCAAGCACAAAAAATGCCAGTTTATAAAGTGTAGAACCTGCTTTCCAGAGCCTGTTGCTATTAGCTGTCACTGTACTTCAAGGGCTGCCAGGGTTACTTAGAATGAGTCACTTGGTAAATTTAGCTTGTTTTTCTGCTTGGGAACAAAATAATTTCAAAGAAATTATTTATTTATATATCTTTTGATAAGAGTATACAGATGAATTTCAGCCATAAGCTGTTGTTCTATGTGCTTCCATTTTCATGAAAGAACATGTCTTTGCCCTGATGGGAAGAATATACATTAAAAGAAAACAAGCTAAGAAAGTTCAATCATCTCTGATGAGAGAAGCCATTTATCAGCTTGGCAATTTTTACTTACAGCAGTAAGTACACAAAGCAGTAAATTCCACAAAGCAGTGAGAATAATATGCTTTGACCCAACCAGCTCCAAGGCCTAGTGCCCAAAGAGAAGATTCAAAGTAGTTTTTAATTTCTTTGGAGTAGGTTTATGGCTGCTCTGGCTTCAGTACCAGCAATGGTGAGAATGGAGATGCTGAAACCCCAAATGCACTGAAAGCTCTAGCTTCAAAATGTTTTTGAAACTTGGAAAAAAAGTAAGAGGTTTGTGTTCCTCTATGGAAGAAAAGAGAGCATAACTGATTGCAACTCAAAGAATAACGGGAGAGAATTGTTTCTGAAGAACACTACTGCTGTCTTGGACAACGTGAGAACTCAGGCGGGGTTACAGGCTGTGGTATGAAACTCCTCTGCTACCTCCAGCATACCAGCAACAGTATTTACACGTGCGAGAGGACTGAGGCAGGCCTGCTGCAGCTTCACATGTCAGAGGCTGTGACAGGAAACTAGATTCCACGTGAACTTCTAGTCACTCCCCGCAGCACTTCCCACCGCAGCTGCAGTTCCATACAGACGAAGCATCCCCGCTCGCAGACGCCGCGCTGCCCCTCCCACAGCCCTGCTCAGGAGCCGCTCTACCGACCGCAGGTCCAGCCGGGCCTCTGCCGCACGTACAGCCGGCAAACGCGGTGGCAGCAACCAGCAGAACTCGGTACGTACGGCCTGGGCTCAGCACCGGGCACGTCCAGAGGACACCACGACCGCCATCCCGGCCGCCGGGCCAGCGCCCGCGGGAGCCCAGCCCCTTCCGCCGGGGCGGGGCGGAGCAGGAGGCCCCGGTGTGTCATACGGCAAAATACACGGGTTTAACGAAATGCTTTGTATGACAGGTGATTATGTCGATTCAATATAAAATTAAATTCTGGAATATAGTTGTTCTCGGGAGTTGAAGGGAAAGCTCTCTGTATATACACGTGTCTCTTTTAAGTATTTGGTCTGTGGGAATAGCACCACCTTGCTGTTACCCCACTGCCCTGCTTTGAAAATTTACTTAGTTGGCCTTTATACAAGTGTATTAGCTTGGTCCTGTACTTGTAACTAAACGTGGGTGTTACAACATACTGCCCGTTTCCCCTGTTTTATACCGGGGGAGGGACTTTTTACAAAGGCAGGTAGTGGTAGAACAAGGGGAAATGGCTTTAAACTGGGAGAGGGCAGGTTTAGATTAGATATCAGCAAGAAATTATTTCCTGTAAGGGTGGTCAGACACTGGCACAGGTTGCCCAGAGAAGCTGTGGATGCCCCCTCCCTGGAAGTGCTTAAGGCCAGGCTGGATGAGGCTTTGAGCAACCTGGTCTGGTGGAAGGTGTCCCTGCTGATGGCAGGGGGGTTAGAATTAAATGATCTTTAGGGTCCCTTGCAACCCAAACCATTCTATGATTCTTTTTATGTGCAATAACTTGAGCCACAAGCTTCATAAAGTGGCGGAAGACTAAATACGGGGTAGCACAAGAAAGGTTTCCACATCTTTGACAGCTACAGGGGATTAACTAGTATTTTCTACTTTAATGTTGCTACAGTGGCTTTGCTATACAAAGTAACAAATGGAGTTTGTTATTATCAGAATAATACTTATTTTCTCTGGAAACAGTCAAAACCACAACTAGAGTAAATATTTGTCTGTATATAACATAAAAGGAGCTCATGCCAGAAACTGCTTGCTAGGCTGGAGTGAAAGACCAAAGCTGGAGTTGCAGGACAAGGGTTGGTCCCACACTAGGAACAGTAGCAACATTAGCTGCTTAAGGAAGCCAAAGTATTTACAATGGCAAATGCGTTTTCCTCAGTCTTGGATCAAGTAGGTATATACATTTAAGCAATAAACTGGAAGCAATTGGAAATGCCCTAGCAAATAATAAAGGAAAAGTGATTCTCAGTTTGATATCAGGTCCCCTTTTAGCTGCCAACGTCCAAAGATATAAAGGGATAACAAAGATGCAAACTGTGTAACATGTGAAACCTCTTAGTGAAGATTTCCAACTTACTTAGTTCTTTTCTCTACCATATAGTGATTTCCCTGAAATTCAAAGTGTTTGAGGAAAGCATACTCAAATGACTGGAACTGAAGATGAACCTTGTATATCAAACTCACACTGAGGACACTGGAGAAATGTGCATGCTTTTTTAAAATTCATCTCTTCAGAACTAAAAGCATATTGGAATGACCTTCTGAATCTGGCTTTCAAAGAAAATTCTGACAAGGCACACAACTCGTGTATATAGAAAGCAAGTCTAATTTAGCTTCTGCTATCACAAGATCTTTGCTATATCGAATCAATTTTTACAACAGCACTGTAGTAAAATTAATGTTAGATTGAGTTAGCCTCACCTTGAAAATTACAATGATATGAGTATATTCAAAAGCTTAATTAAATAAGAAATGTTGCTGTGTCTATATGTTATTAGCTAATGAAGAAAAATTGTGAAATAAGCCTGCATTCACTGCTTATGTGTGATCTCAGAAGCCAGACCTATTGACTTGTTAAAAAAAACAGGTTATTTGACCTGAAATATCCAATCAAACAGATCAAACATTCCCAGGGAAAGAAAAACAAAACCAAAACAAAAACCTACCAGCAGAAATGGGTATACAAAAACCCAGCTGATTTAAGGGAATGGAAGCTCTGCCTATTGACTTTTTAAAAAAGTTCTCTCAATTGGACTGCAGAAGTTTCCTCGATAGATTATCAGTATAGGACAGCGGGGAGTATGTTTTATTTGTTCTTTAATATAACCCTACCAAGAACACAGCATGGCCACAGAAAACTCAGATTTTTTTTTTTTTTTTTTTTTTTTTTAAGTCCCTTTTTCTACAAGGATAAGGATCATAAACCCTTCACAAGTTCTCATAAAACTTCTCTATTTTTCCTGGCCTACTACTCCTAATACAGATAAGATAAACTAACAAATAAGGTAAGAAGAATACCAGTAAAAGCATTTTAAAGTAATCTGCTAAACCAGTTCATATCAAAAAAAGCGCAAAGATGCACTGACTTTGGTCCAGCAATCAATACTAGTGATTTACGCTGTGTGCAGCTCGAATGATGACAAAACAATTCTTTATGCCAGCCTGTTACCATACTATCAACTGTGAATTAATATTTTATGGAATTATTTTCTCCTTAAATCCACTGGACTCTCTTGCCAAGTAAATGCCATTGCATTATCTCCCCTGTGGTTTTAGAAAGTTATGATAATCTTTTCCTAGTATGTAGCAAATCTTATGGTGTAACCACCATGGCACTGATTTTTATTAAACACAGTTCAACAGGGCAGAGACCACATCTACACTGGTTTAACTGCTACTCTTGTTTTAATGACTTCAGTCTCACTAGTGATATTTTTCAAGATGTGGATAAACAATGCAGAATAATTACCGAGGAAAAAAACAGTGCCTAATTTCACAGCACAAATTCATGCCTATGCACTAGTTCTCCTGCTTAGTCTCCAAGACAAGAAAAAGATTTACACCAAAATGAGATTATCCTTAGATTTTCTTATCTTTTTACCCCGAAACACTAACAGTTAAACATCTCACTCAGAGATGCATAAGACTATATAGTCTGAAACATCTAGAACATGCTGCAGTTACAACTGAACAGTTAACTTCTTTTTTTTAAGAAGTGTCATCTTCCTCCTTCCCACTCCCAAACACCACAACAAAACAGAAGTCAAAACGAAGAGAAAGGAAATAATTTATTAGAGATTTCACAAGCAAGCTAACATACATTTACCATACAAGTCTTCTGACAGTTTAAAGGTATGTGGAATCTTTAAGATGAGAAAACTTATATTCTGCCTTAAATACTTTAGAAATGCTATTACGCACAGTTCAAGAGTCCTGATGGTTACACTGCTTCTTCCCTCAGCTTGATAATACTTGAAAGAGATGGAGCACAAAGGGACCTGGAACATCACAAAGGCATGTTAAAAGTAAGAACAACCAGAAAATAGCAGTACTATGCTTTCTTTTGACACCTACATTGAAAAATCCTTAGTATTTAGAAAAGTGCTGAATGTCTGAAAAATCTGACTTAATAGATACTGTAATAGCAAATTAATACAGCCTGTAAGTTAAACAATAATGTAATATGGAACCCATAAGAAAATTATAAGTCACTGGCAACAACAATACCACAGTGCAGAAAAAAGTCTAAAAAAACCCAAACCAAACAATAAAAAGGTAGCAGTTATGAATAGTTCAATTCCAAATACTTCATCGCAAGGTGTTGTTCATTTTCTTCTCTACTCAAAAAAGAAAAAGTAAGGAATGTACAAACTAAGTCAACTACTGATTGTTTCTCATATACCAGGACAACAGTAATCATCAAATGCTCTAAAATACTGGTCAACCCTTTAACATTATTAAGAACAGCTCTGCAACATATTTTAACCAATGTTGTTATATTAAATGAAAAACAAGACAAAGCCCTCAGCATGAGCTCAGCATAGCTCCACACGTGTCAGTGGAACACTTCTAGCTCATACAAGCTAAGGAAATGGACCACAAATCAGCAAGTTATATTATGACCTTTGAGGAAGAAGGTGGGAGGCCACCTTTAGAGTAGGAACCTTCATTGTGTCTATTCACGCAACACAGACAACTCATTGATTTCCCGCCTCCCCACCCTTGAAAAAGTGCCTTTTGCTTTTAAAATTACCAGATCAGTTCAAGCTCTAAAACATGTAAACTCCTCCCCACACCTACTCTATACAAAAATTTAGATGTATTTGAGTGCTACAGGAAACATTGCACAAAAAAAGGATACAACAAGAAAGGATACACTCTGCATGACAGTATTACTGCAGTATTTACGCAGGAATGTTTCTAAAGAAGAACAGCAGAATGTGGTTTAATTTTACTCAATTCTTAGTATTATATACACATAACTTTATGCTACCTATCAAAAGAAAATACACCTCTTTGATAAATACAGTTTTGACCCCTTATGAGACTTAATGAGGGCTAATGAGTCCACCAACACTAAACTCCATAGTCAAAAGTAAATACATTTTTTGGTAACTTGAACTACTAGGACAACACCAGATTTTTCTGTCTCATTAATCCTCCTTCAAGTCTTTGCCATTTTACAGACTCACTTTTTTCATCAGGTCCAAAACCCAACCATGTTTCCATTCAATACAGGATTTAAAGTCACTTCTTCCCTATGAAGAAGCTGCAGACCTCTCAACATCAGTTTCTTCTACATAATCTTTCTCCCAAAAAGCTGTATTTTAGCTACAGTCACCCCAAATACTAACTGAAATTTTTGCCAGTCCATCAAGAAGACATTTCAGCCAGCAAGTAGTTTTTATAAGCCATAAGTATTTTTTTTTTCTACAAGGATAAAGCCCTTGTAGAGAAAATACTAAAAAATAATGAAAATATTTGCAATACCATTCATAAATTTAACACAGCTTCTTCCTGTTTAAAAATAATCAGAAGTTTAACTTATGTTAATGTAGTTGAGACGCAGGATACTGATCAAATCCGAAGTCCCTCAAGTGTTTGCACAGACTTGTTTATATGCATTATTTATGTTTCAAATGAGATTCTGACACTTTTCTTCCTTACAGACTCAGATTTCCATCATGGAATTTTGCATCATAAATCAGCATCCAGCTGACATTCCAGCAGGAAAAAAGAAAATATAGTCATGCAGACACGGGGTTCAGTTTCATTATTAGTTGGGAAGTGAAATAAATATTTTTTAATTAAACCTCATGGATCCCTAGAAATGTGTATTAGTCTATGGCACATTCTGTGATCTTTACATACAAATGGTCAAGGTAAGGAAGAATGACACCAAAGTAACTCATGTAGGCTTTCAGGCATACAAATAAGTCGTGCAAAAGTATGTGTTTGCTCACTCTAAAAAAAGCTTCCGAGTTGACCGTCAACATTTTTAATAACCAAATAAGCACCTTGTTATTTTCTTTATGCAATTCAACTATTATTTAGCATGTTAGTGAAGTCTGAATTAGATTTACTGTACAAAATTAGTCGGAAAGATACAGAATTCCTAAAAGGATAAAAGTGTTCAGACTTCATTTATAAGGCTTTCCAGTAGCTAAAATATTTCAAGTTTCTTTTCTGCATTTAAAGAAACCTTGGTAGTTTTCTTCTTATTAGACATTGGAAAAAGTCTATACAAGGTTTCTTTCTAACAAGGAGTAAGAAAGAAGACTGAAACATTTTCATAAACCCTTGTTCCTAACAGAATACTTTATCCAAGACTCATTTGTCTCTTTTCAATGACCAATACAGAGGAATCCCTGAAAAAAAAGTGACTTTTAATCTGATAAAATAAAATACAGATTTTGCAAACCACAAATCAGTAAGTCAAAACAGGAACTGGTAAGACCAAAGAGCATGTCAGAAATGAGGGAAACAAGCTCAAATATAATCCAGTGAAAAAAATCACTAGAGAACTGACAGAACAAGAAACCTACCATTAAAGTAACTGTATATTATAAATAGAAATACTCCCCTCACAATGACCATACTGCAGGGTCTCCAATCAATTTTTAAAAATCAAAACCAGCTGTTCACTTCCTTTATTTCAAACTTCAGGGTTTTTTCCAAAGTAACAATGATCAAAACATCCACATTAAAAACACATCATGGAGTAAGCAGAATGCTTCAAAAGCATTCAGCCTAAGCTTTGGGTAGATGCATACACTTAAGAATAAGCAGCAGTGAAGTAAAGCTATACGATAGGAAATAAAGTTAAATAGTGATTTTTTTCTGCTAAAAGTTACTTTCCCATCAAGTTTAGACAATAATGTCAAAAATCAGGACCTATGAATTGCACAACAAAGGGAGCCTTGATCAATGCAACATTAAGTAGCACTTTCTGATACAATATCCTTTCTTAAATCAGGCAAGTTTAAAGGATGCTGCAACAGAACTTAGATCTCATTTTCCCAAGTTAGCAAAGCCAAAGGTCTTTTACAGAGGTAGCAGAAGTGAGTTTATCGCTGGAAACAATTTTTCAGGATCATTTTACAATGGCGGGGACAGGAGGGAAGGAGAGAAGAGGCAACTCTTTTCAAAGCAAACAATCCCAGAAGATTACTACAAGGTAAGTGGTCAGATTCCACAGAGTTATTCTCCCCAGACTAAGAATTAGAGAAACTGACAACTACCCTAGGATATCAGGGTTAGGGAAATGGCAGTCTCCAAGTTTCTAAACAGAGGATGAAGCAACATTTTAAACTTATATCAACTTATATACCTTGCATTCTGCTTTTCTGATTTAAGAGCACATTTAAGAAAAGAAAATTGTATGGAACTCTTCCCCTCCACCATCACCATGTCTAAAGCAGTCATTTAAAAGATAATAAATAAAAACAAGAAAAAAAAAACACCAACAAAACAAATGAACAAAAAACCCCAGCCTATTTCTTTATTTTTATTTTCAGGTAGAGAATCCATACCTTGTGCAGCATTTTACTTTTTTCTTTTCCCTTCATTGGCATCCTGTTTTGGTCTAGCTGAACGAGCAAATTGCTGAAATTCTGTTAAGGACTACAAGTGTCAATGATAAGCAGAAGATAATCAATCAAGAAGCAAAAAAATTATTATTTCAGCAAAAGATTCTACTACAGTAGTGTCTATTAGTCAAAGATTAGAACATTGCTGATCGGCAGTACAAAAAATTTTAAGAGAGCCTGTTGAAGAGTTTACAATACTAAGTAAATAAAGGAGGACTAACTGAGAATGGTTTAGGTGCAAACAGAATAACTACATGAGGATAAATGCTTGACAATCCTCCATCCCAGCACGGTAACACCGTAACTTTGATGCCTCAGTAGGTATTTAGGAGGAAAAAAGATAAAAGGAACAGACATTGGTGTGAATAAGTGTACAAAGAAAAGGAAATGAACTATGAAACATGTAAGTGAAAAACAGGAAAGGATAGGAAGAGATTCAAAACTTAGACAAAAAACAGGGCAATGCAATTGAAAAGTGGAGAAATCCCAATGTGTTACACAGGCCCAAAAAGTAACTGACAGTTCCAGCTGGAGAAGTAGTCTAAATAGAGACCACTGACCCTGACAGGAATATTTCTTTATGTTCTTAATTCTGCAAACACAGGTTTAACCAAGTCAAAAAGCCTATTTAATTTAAATACAATGGTCATACAAGCTAAATTATCTTTGGTATTGTGTTTGCAGGATAAAAGAGTTAAGACCAGAGAAGTCAATTTTATTGTCTTAAATAAAGCACATTTACTTTACTATTTCAGAAGAGGTGTCTCTAGATATTTTTCAGTTATCATAAAATTAACACTAGTACACTACACTACATAGAAAACTATGGTTTTCTTGAGGTATTTCCTCTTACCAGATTTCTATTAAGTAGAACACTACAACAGCAAAACTAGAGATTGACAGACAGATTACAAAGAATATAATGTAAATATTTGAAGAAAAAGATACAACCACCATGGGTTTTTCAAATAAAACATATCCATTTGCTTCTTTTAAAGCTTTAGCAGCTGCTTTTTCATTAGGAAGCCCAATGAAAGCCTGTCCCTTCATACGGCCTTCTTTCATCAAACGTATATCAAACCTAGAGGCAAAATTGAGAATTGGGAATTACTCATGTTTAAACACACTTTCATATTTCATGGTACAAATATAGTTCTCATGCTTCAAGTTGGAGAAATAGGAGAAATGGGAACAGAGCCTACAAACAGGAATTATGTCATTGGAGACCATTTTGCCTGGGGGAACCATTTAGTAAAAAGTGACATTAAACTGCAGGATGGTAAACTGGTATGCAACTATACTAAATATGACTAATGCAAATTATCAGATACACACAATCATCTACACTTCATTCTGTGCTGTTCAGCCAATAAACAGTAAATCTGGTAATGAAAATAAGGGCAAAATAGTAGGGTCTTCAGACACTGTTCAAAAAAATCTATTTCTGTAGTTGTGGTAAATCAGGATTTTCAGGTGAAACATTTTTTCTTTATGCAGATTCATAAAGAAAAAAGTAAAGATTACTAGTTTTTAAATCACAATTTTCACCAGTATCATAGAAGTTAACGTAAACGGCTTAATTTTAATCAACTATCAAGTTAACTTACATATTGCGTTCCACTTCTGACTGGAAGTCAACATATCTTCCAAAGATGAACTTGAGATCCTGCAATTAAAGGGCAGGTATAAGAGGAAAGCTGATAAAAACCCCTTTTGATAACTATTTGTTTGTTTACCTACCTTTTCTTGAACTTGTTTAGCTAAATTCTTCACATATATCCTGCAATTTGGATCACCTGGCTCATAGTTTTTGAAAACAGAAAATTTTTCCATTTCTTGAAGAAGACAGAAAAACAAGACAATGTTTTAGTTTTACAAAATTTAAATTACATTTAATTACTTTGTATTCTTGCTCAGTATAAAATAACTAATTTAATATATCATCAACTAATAAAGCAAAGACTTATTTAAACTATGTGTTGCAACAAATAAAGAGCTATTATTAGATAATTTATTCTCACAGGTATACCTTCTCTAGAAAGTCTGTTTTTTTCTAGATCCCTTCGAGAAATAAATTCTGATGGTATTTCATCCTCCTCCTCTTCAGTTTCCATTTTATCATTTGAGCTAGGAGCTGGGAAAATCCTTCCAAAGCCTGTATTATTGATTTCTTCTGTGGTTGCATAAAGGTCTGAAATTTCAACACATTATATAAATGGTTTATGTTTATTCACAAGAGGATCAACAACAAGCAAAAAAGTATACTACTTCAAGTAACATTTTAACATAGTAGACTTTGCAAAGCAATTTCAACACACCCTTAAAAAAATGTGTCTTAACCCTGGTTTGACAAAAACACCTACTCTATATGGTCACATATATCTAAGCACACAGTTCTGTGCTTTAACAGGGGAAAAACAAAATGCAGACAAGATGCAAGTTGGTGTTCTTAAACACCAATACAGAAGAATAAAAGAATTCCCTGGCCTAAATTTTAGCAGCCTTCTACACACTGAAACCACATGAATTTAATATTAAGTACAGTTGAAGTACAAACTCTCACCATTTTTTTCTTCTTTTTCTGAGTTTATCTGCAGAACAGCTGGGATGTCAGTAGTAATATGGAACTCAATCTTTTTATGACCTACATGGTGTGGCTGCTCAAAGACATCCGAAGGTGACAGTGTAGGGTGCGAATTACTGTTTAAAACAACATGTTAGTTAAAAAGTCAGACACTGATGAATGCATTGTCAAATACAAGCTTTCTTCAAGATAGATTTTAATGCTGTTGTTTACCACAAATACACGAGTTCTCCATTTCATAAATTTTACCCAATATAGTTCAAGTTGACTAAAACACTGCATGTACAGTAGGTATGCTGGTAGTGAGAGCAAAAAAAAGAATTACATACCACATTACAGTATAGACAGGCACTTATGAAAAAACTTTATCAGTAAATTAAATATGAACAATAACTGGCCTTGCTGCTGCTCTCGCATAGTGTGTAAAATCCACCAAATTTTTTAAAAATACCAAATCAGTTGGAGGAAGAAGGCAGCTACTAGTAAAAATGCATTCACAATTGATCATTACTACATAGATATATTACACTGGTGTCTCCTGTGCCACAGTACTGCAGTTTCAAAAACCAAAATTATTTAAAACCAGATCAGTTTTTATTCTTCCAGTATCTTTTTTTTTTAATTTTAAACTTTTTTTTTAAGAAGTACCCCAAACAATAAACACAGAACGCTTCTGTCAAGGCTGTGATATTGTTTTCCTTTTTTATGAAAAAGGGATTTTTACTAGTTTGAGAGCAAGAGAATACAGAGCTGGAACCAGTCACACTTTATAGATGAAGGTTGTTGAGCAGACTTCAGTTCAAATTACAGGAAAATATGTATCTTTAGAGCAATAAAACCAAGTATGAGGATAAGGGAAGACCAACTCCACTACCAAATCTACATATCAGTGAAGAATGCTTGTTTTAAAACAGCAAACTAAAGCAAACATAATACAGAGAACGTAACTTAGTAAAAGGAATAAACTTCTGTAAAAGTGCAAAAACCATAGAAGTAATACAAACCTGTGGGGAGTACACACGGGAACATTCAATAAATCTTTAATTCTTTGTTTTTTCCTAACACCACGTCTCTTTGTGTTTATTGGTCTTTTAGGCTGAAGAGTTGCTAATTCCATCAACTTGGTCATTCTATTTAGAACAAAATTTTAAAAAGAACCAAAGTGTTTTACAGTTTATTTGAAAATACTCGTTTTGAAAACCCTTCCCCCTTCCTTGAAACTCTTGAAATTCAACTTTTCAGAATATGGTTATAAATCTAGCCCCCTTAAGACCAAAATTACAATAATAAACTACAACACATAACAAATCCATATACACCGAGCACTTAAGTTACTGATCAAAACTGTAATGAGTTCAGTGATGCCCTTCATTCCCCAAGCATGCAACTAATTAAGATACTGAAGCTGTAGAAATGCTAAGAAGCCCCAAGCTGAACCTTTTTTATAATACTTCTTCCACTCAGGAGTACCTTTTTCCAAATGTGTGTATTTTCCTGAATGCAGCATAGGGACTTTGATTTACTTTTCAGTTTGAACAGCAAATAAAGAAAATTGCTTCTTCATTTAGTATTAGTTTAAAGATTAAAAAAAACCCAGCTATGATGCAATTCAATCACAAAACTGCAAGAGAACCCTCAGCCCACACAACCTCCCATTATTATTAGTCCTAGCAATGCACACTGATGTACGAAGAACATTTTGGAAGTCAGAGTGCACATACGATTCAGGCTGAGTAGTTTACTCAGTAAAGATGGGGGGAAATGAAGAATTCAGAAAACAAACTAATTATTGATTCTGTACATCTGCACTGTTCATTCTGAGTTTTTGTTTTGTTAAGTTTTGGGGGTTTTTTTGGACATGGGAACAAAACATAATTTGCATACCATTTGGCCATTTTCTTTCTCTTACTCTGACTCAAAACAGCACTGTCCTTCTGTTTTTAAGTCACTCTGGGGCTTCCTTAAGCATCTGGAAAGATTATCTATACACTGCAAATATTAACAGATTCCACCATTTTCTGAACTAGAAGCTAGAAAAGTAAAAACAACATTTTAAAAGAGCCCAAAAGCTTGCAAATGACTGTAAAATGCATACCTCTCCTTTTCCTCCTCATTATCACTTTCATATTCTGATTCATCTCCACTAGATAGTTGCTCTTCTTCCTCTTCAGGCAAAGGAGGCTCTTCAGGAGGCAGAGGTGGGATTGGCGGAGGTGGCACAGGTGCTGGTAAATACTCTTCATACTGATTATGGAGAAAAAGTTAAAAAAAAAAGAGTAAGTAAATGTTTGAAGAAAAAAATGCATATCTTGTTTTCCTTTATGTAATAAAAACGATCAAAGCAATAAATTAGAAGATGGCAAGAAACATTTTTTAAAGTATATTTATAGGGATCCATATGCTATTTTGCTAAATAACAAATTTAGCAACATTAATTAATGAAAACTTTCCACAAGGAAAAAAAATTTGCTACTTTCTGAAGCATAACAGTGAATGTTTTCACTCTTTTTATTCTGAGGAGTAAAAAGAAAAAATAATAGCAACCATGGCCCTGCTTTTTATTTTGCACTCAGCTTTCACTGAGAGGAAAGTGGTCAAAACATAGAGGAGGAGGCCTTAGTTCCCAAGCCATCTCAGTTTCTACACTGAACCTTCCACCACCTATCAAAGTTACATTTCTATTTCTCTAAGGAGTGAGGATTTAATGAATGGAATAATTATTTTCATTGAGATTGCAAAAACCACATACAAGGAATTCCCTACGTATAAAATGATCTCCAGCCCCGCTTTCGACAATCTTACTGCACTCAGCAGCTACTTTCATACACCATCAGTTCCATAAGGCACTAATGTCTTCTGGCATTAGAAATACTCTGTGCCCTTTAGAAACTTCTCTAGAAGTTTTGAGGACCGGCTTCTTACCTTACTACTCCTTTTTGCATGAACATTAAATTCACAGTGCTCAGCCTGGCCCAATACCAGGCAACGAATAAAATTATTCCCAGAAAATCCATGAGAATTCGTTTTTTTGATAGATTTATTTCATAGTTTTCTTTACCAGCTAGCTCCTCTGTTAGTAGAAGCAGGTGTTCTGTTAGGGCAAACACAAAGTGTAGTGGAGCACAACTTCACTATATCCAAATACTGTACCCATCACTATTAATGCAAGTCCTCACTTCCTCTATCTTCCACAGGCAGTCAGTTCAACTACCCTACCACAGCTACAGAGAACTGAGATCACAAAGCTGGTATTTCTACTTATCTTCAGAAACAGCTCCCCCTAAGCCTCTCTGTTTCCCTCAACCTCATCTCTTTCAAAACACATCCTGGAGACAGAGCAAGTTAAATCCAAAAGTGCTATATAATCTCATTAACAACCTGAATCTAATCAGAACTCCAAAAAACACATGGATCAAAGTCCATTTTGTAAGGCAAAAGGCTAATGGTTTTCTTTATTTCCTGGAACATAATGCTATAATCTCCCTTTTTTTTAAATACTCAACAGTCTGAACTATTCCAGTGCTACAGTCATACATGTATATTTCTTTGTTTGAAGTATAGATAAAAAATATTTCTTTAGAAGACTCAACATGCATATCTCGTCCAATGAAATGCAGCAGTATTTGATAACTTCTAGAGATTTCTCCAACTTTTATAAGTTTGAACTTAGATTTCCTACCATATTGCTAAAATTTAGAATTGTGAATCCATTTTACAGTACTTAAAATATATATTTAAAAGTTACCATGGGAGGGCGAGCAGTAATTGGTCCAAAAGGTGGAGGAAGGTTCATTTTATTCATCAGATGAAGTACCTGAAATGATTCAAAATAAGTAATAATTCCTTTAAATAAATAAATAAAGTAGTTCCTTGCTAGGTATCACAGCAATTAACTTCTGGCAGGTGTAAATCAGCATAGTTTTAATGAAGATACAACTACATTGGTTATTAAACAATGTGAAAGTTTGTACTTGAAATAGTAAATATGAGCAACGCCCTAAAAAGACTAATAAAAAAGAGTAAAGCACCTTCTCAGAGTGAATTCCAAGCACTGAAGTCACATCTGATTAGGAAGATCATATCCAGTTAAGCCTTCAGTGTCAATGAAGTAACAGTTACTTCTGGTCAATGAAATCTTACTATCTCAACATAATAAAAAATTAACATTGGTTAACAATATCACAGGAAAACTAACTCAATATTCACAATGACAAAAATTATCTCTGTGGATAATGAAAAGAGGAAAAAGGAGATGTTTTCATTTTTACGCTTTCTTTTTTTGCCATTTTTCACTTACCTGGACATAAAATTTGGGCACGCTTGCCAAGGCATTTGCTATATTTGCTAGAATTGTACTTGAAGGTGGTGGATACAAATACTTGAGGCAAGAATTGATGGGAAAGGTGAGGCTGAAGAAAAAAAAAGATTAAAAACAAGGAATCTTAGCACCATCATCACATAATGACTGATAACAATGATTATCAGAAGTCTCACTGAAATATTATTATTTTCCCTAGAAAGTTTTGGGCCACTTACATTATGTTTTTAACATCTGTGAGCAGCCCCCCAGTGAATGACAGACCTACTGGGCTTTGGTACAATAAAAGTACCAACACACGCAGAAACAATCAACATGTCCAAAACCAAAAGCACAGCACAGTTTGCTGTACAAACATCATAACCTCAGTGCTCGAAGTGTCGGATTTATTAGCCCAAAAAGCAATTTATGCTTCATGAATGCAAAAATGCAAATGGCAGAAAAAAGAACAAGAAACCTCTGGAAAAACAGAAGTCAACAGCACTCGGCTGTTAACACTGGGACAACCTACCCAGTCCTCAAACTCTTCCTGAGAAAGCAATGCATCATGCTAGAAGGCTGTTATGCAATCCACAACTTCATAGCTCAAAGCACCAGTTGCTACTCAGCTGTGAGGGTTCTAAACTTGAAGAACTAAATATTTCATTTCAACAACAACTCTGACAGCCATGCATGTAGAACAGCAGCATACTATAATACAAAATGAGAGAATGCAGCATACTGTGTTCTCTCTTGTTCCAACAGCACATAACTCATTTCAAAATAAACTGTAACAGAATAAAATAATTAAGACAAAAAAAGCCCACTAACCCATGGTTGGGTGCAACTCCATTCTCTATTTTAACACAGTTTGGCTCTTTCTTCTCTTCTTTCACTGGCTCTTCTAAACTGAAAAGAAATCTAGCATTAACTAAAACAGGGCAAAATTTAAGTGCCTTACATAATGTATGAAATGTTTAATCTCATATATTAAAAAATATAAGAAATAGATCAGTACAGTATTTTTAACATCTTTTATCAATGGCATTACTACAGCCATCATCTACATCAATCTTAAGAACTAATACATGTGGACACTTACAGTAGCCAGACTTCTAAGGACAACATAAATAAATATTTATACAGATTTAACTAAGTCTCACTATATTTTAACACTTCTGACAGTCTACTCACAGGAAAAGAACTAAAATTATTTAAAGTTGCTCTCTGTTCAGAGACTATTACTCTCTGTTCAGACACTGTATAAAATCAAAGGTATTAAATTACTGATTTGTTCATATTCAGAGAGTGCAATAAATAACTTAAAAGCTCTACAGTTGATTTTAATTAAGCACTATCACATAGCTTCTATCACTTAGTTACACAGTACACAGGTAAACCTGAAAGCCTAACTCTGCAACTTATTTTTTTAATTAAGTACTTGACAGATAATTGAAACCCAAACTATCACAATTCTTGGTCACACTAGCATTAGGACTTTTTTTTTTTTTTTACTTAAAAAAAAATTATACATTCTTCAACTACTTGTAGAGAGACTCGGACAGTTTTGTTTGTTCTGCTCATGCTTCAAGCTAGCTACACGCAAATCAGCTCCAGCCTAGAAGCCAGTGGCTGTAATAGTGCAGTCTTACACAGTTATGCTAGCAGCTGTCAATTCAGCCTGATTCTTGATTGGATTAGAAAGAAACATCAGGAAAGCACTGAATGCACTGTTCAACAGCTAAAGAAAACTACAGTTCTTTTTTATAAACACAGGGAACCTGTGCAACACAGAGGTCAGCTTACACAGACTGGAGTCTTGCTCTGTAAATGAGAACAAACAGGACCACCTGCTGATTAAAGATACTAATAAGTACAGGAATAAGGATGGGAATTATCACATTATGTATGATACTGAATGAAACAATACTAATGGGAGGCATGCGGTCACTTATCTATAGATCTGAACCTGCCCCTTAACACTTCTAAATGGTTACAATTTATCCTTTGACTTAATAGTACCACAAAAGTATCACAAATATGGATGTTCCTTTCCTTGACCACAAATATAAAAACTAAGTTATGCACATACCTTTTACAACTCTCTGAGACAGACGGCTGGCTAAGTACCTGCACACTATCTTGCTCCTTCGCAAATTCAACAACTAAGGTGTGACCTAAAAGTTTCAGCTGATGCAGTCTTGACAAAGCCTTCAAATAATTAGAGTGGAGAAAATAAAGAAAAGGAAGATGAAAAACATCAGAATTATTTAAAAGCATAACTGTTTTTAATTTGGCTGGCAAACTAGCCATAGGATGTAGTCCCAACTTAAGTCTGTGCCACTACACACACAGGTAGTTCTGCACCATTCCTTCCTTCACAGCCCTGCTTTTAGCAGCCTGTTTCCTGCTAGCAGAAAAGAAAAAGATGAGGTTGCACAACTAAAACCATTGAAGATACTCAGGTCAATTGAACACAGCAGCAAGACTGCAGCCTTAACAACAATACTTATTACACATCCTAGTAAATTTCTGTTTATTTCAAATAACCAATCTCTTGCTCAAGAACTACAAACATGCTGAGGTCCACTAGTAATAGCTGGGAATTTTAAAAACAAGATTTCTAACAGTGACATTAGGAAGCTCCAGCATTCTGCAAGTCCAGATCCTGACAGGCTGCTAACAACTGACACAAAGCCTAAGTTCACCACTGTTCACCTCACACAGTCTTTGTAGCTTTTTTGAGTGGTACAGCATGGCCTAAAAAAAATAAAATAAAAGCAACACTAAAAAACCCAGGGCATAACAAGGAAATTCAGGACACAGATTTATAGTTTAATTTTTACCTGATTCATAGTTAAAAAGCATTATCAGTACTACTTATTTCGCATCCACGTTCCTCATTAATGTAGCAGTTTTCTTTTTCTTATCAAAGTTGGGCATTCAGGGCAGTCTTGAATTGTGTACATCATTATGTCTGAATTTTATGGCAAACACGCAATTACGCAGGGCACAAGTAAATTATGTTTGGTTTATAGTTTATATATAAATGCACAGTTTATAGTTTTGCACACACATCCTAGACAAGGCCCTGATCAGTCTCAACTCATTAATTTTGCCATGCTGTAAGTGACAGGTTGGATCAGAAGACTTCCACAAGACTCTTCCAACTCTTTTATGACTCTACAGAAGTGTTTGTTTCATCAAATCCTTCAAGTACCTCCTGAAACAGAACTCTTAATATTACATTGCTCTGCATTTTTTTTTCTTGACACTGGTACTAGATCATGCGTAAAACATTTTAGAGTATAACTAGAAATTCAGAAAAATGCTTTGCTAAAACATTCAATAACAAACTCTATACAAACCTTCACAGCTGCATTTTCACTTGGAAAGGTAGCAAATGCAGTATGTTTCTAGAAAACAAAAAAAGAGTCATATTGACATACAATACTGTCATTTAAACAAAAAAAGGCAAAAAAATGCATGTAAAACATATAGTACACGAATAATTTGTAAATTCAAGCTTACATTTTTAAAAGTTTCCAGGCAGTAGCCATTTAACTCCTCTGCATGGCAAAGCTGAAGGACTAGGGAAATTTTTTCTTAAGAACTGAGGACAAGTACCTTCTGCATTCAAAACTAAGGTAGGAACTTGGCAGTTTGAGTTACAGGAAAACAATATTTTTCTTTTTCCTAGTGAGAAAAAGCCATTCTAAACTGCAAGTAAGTATGTATTGATAAAGAAGTTTAAACCTTCTTTCAAAAAAGGAAATTTTTTTCGGCACCTCTCAGTAAAACATTTTATCAAAGCAACTCCTAAAAGTGTCAGTTTACCTGCTACAAAAGTCATAATTATTTTTGTTCTCTCAAAGTTTGGCTGGTTTCTCACTAACATTTTCCCTTATTTGTTAAGTATAAAAAACCCCTAAGCTTTCCAAATTAGATCAAAACCTCACAAAATACACACTTAAACTTGTTTTAACATACTTTATTACTTCACCTTGCTACTACATGATTCAGTATTAAAAACCCAATGCTGTTATAATAATTATTATTCTACTAATTATATTAATACTCTTATAATAGTAGCTATGAAAAAAATCATCTTTGTGAAGTCAGTATTTTTAATATCCTATAAAAGAAAGCATGACCCTGACACAAGCTGCAGACATCATTTATCTGCAGTTCTGCAGGAATACAAGGCTCTTTGCAAACAACATTCATCACCAGACAGATAACACTATGTTTCTGTAATTCAGAGGAATAATAAAATAAACTAAAACATAAAATAAAGATCTCAAGAGACAGGCCTGTGAAACTGCATCCCTACACCACCAGCCACTTCTGCACTGCTTTTCCAGAGCCTTATTCCTACAACAAGCGAGGCCAAAGCTGCGGGCAAGGGCATAGGGCTGTCAAGGGCTTTTTTACACTTAAAAAGTCAGGGAAAATGTTAGTGAGCGGGGAGCCGGGATCCCCGTGTCAGCGGCTCTCCCGACCTCCCCGCCTCGGCCCAGCGCGGGCTGTCCTCCAGCGCCTCAGCCCGATCCGCC
>NW_010291973.1:0-5711 GCF_000700745.2 Antrostomus carolinensis
AAGGATAAGTCGTTCCATCACATTCCCAGGGTGTAATTCAGTAAGGTTTAATCCTTTTTGGTTGTTTTTCTTTTTCAATTCTGGTCTACAAAACTTAAAAAAAAAAAAGTTCCTTGCATACACTGTCAAAAAGTGTTTATAATTTTGTTTTAAACTCTAAACAGTATATTAAAACAAAACCAAAATAACTGGTAACTTCTTGTGTCATGATCTTCTCCAAGGATGCCATATGACTTGCAACCTTCCTGTCTATCTTCTAATAAGTGGCAAACACTAAGGTCTGAGCTGTTGTGCATCATGTTAATTGAGCCCAGCAATACCTGCAGACTTCACAAGATAATATTCTAATTTTTCCTCTTTGGAGCAGTTCTTCGAAGTCAACTCTTCTGTGACAGTTTCACTGGGCTAGCCCTTGGCTAGCAGCCAACACAGCTGTTCACCCACTTCCCCTCCAACCCCAGGGGATAGAGGAGAGGATTGGGGGGCAAGGATAAGGAGGCTTGTAGGTTGAGATAAGAACAGTTTAATAATAGAAAGAAAACTTAAAATAATACTAATATTAAAATAGTAGTAATGATGATAACAGTAACAAATATACAAAAAATGATACCCAGTGCTATTGCTTACCCCCCCTGCTGACAGAGCCTGGCCTGTTTCCAGATAACGATCCCGAAGGAGCGACAATCCCGAACCGAAACCGCTATCCTGGAAGAACGGGAACCCAAGCGAAAAGCCAGAGAGCCAAAAGAAGGAAGAGACCCTCACTAATATACTGGACATGACGTGCTATGATATGGAATATCCCATTGGCATATTTAAATGTCAATTTAGCTTATTAATTTAAATATTCCTCACCCTCGTTAAATCTTGCGCTTGTAGAATAACAGAACACAAAGTCCTTTAATTCCAGCAACAAAAATGCAAACACTGGTGTGTTATCGGTGTGTCTCTCTCATAACAAGTCCCAGGCTGAAAAGCAAAACACAGCACTATTCTAGCTTATGAAAAAGAAACCCAGCTCTGTTTCAGCTAAAAATCCAGCAAAATCAGTCTACAAAACTGAATTCTTCAGATAAAGCATGCAGATACTCTAATTAGGAAGACAATATAAAACCAGAAGCAGATACATAGGAGAGGTAGAAAAAGACTGAAAAATTTCAAATCATATTCTGAAAGAAATAAGGAAATTTCACTTTCAGTATATCTGGGACTTTACATATTCCAGTGAATCTACCATTGGCATAATTCACGCATGCAGTATGCAGTAGACCGGTTTTTTCACATTCATGTACTAAAAGTCCTGTATTTCTTTCAAGAATGTTATTTGAAATTTTACAGCTAATTACTTCAGTGGTCATTGAAACTATCATAAAAATATCCCTTGTGGCCAAAATATCCATGACCTATGGATTCCTGTAAGAAGAGTTTAATTTGTATATAGAAAGATGAATAAGCTGTTTTTATACTTAAATGACAGATACGTACCTTAAACAAACAAACAAACAAACCGCCCCCCCAAAAAACCTGGTTTATTAAGTATTTCCTTCCTTTCACAATGTGTTTCAAAAATATAAAACACTTAGCAAGCAGTGAAAGTTTCACTACTCTTACACTACTTTTAAGCCTTGCACTTTTGTTACATAGTGTGGGACAGTTCTCAGAATCACAATCGCAGGGGTTGGAAGGGACCTCGGGAGATCATATAGTCCAACCACCCTGTCAAAGCAGGTACCCTACAACAGGTTGCACAGGAAAGCATCCAGGTTTGTTTTGAACAGAGATGAAGACTCCACAACCTCTCTGGGCAGCTTATTCCAGTGCTCTGACACCCTCACAGTGAAGAAGTTTTTCCGTAAGTTTGTCTGGAACTTCTGGTGTTCCAGTTTTTACCCATTGCCTCTTGTCCTGTCACTGGGCACCACTGAGAAGAGCCTGGCCCCATCCATTTGGCCCCCATATTTCAGATATTTATAGACATTGATAAGATTCCCTCTCAGTCTTCTCCAGGCTGAGTCCCAGCTCTCTCAGCCTCTCCTCATACGGCAGATGCTCCAGCCCCTCATCATCTTTGCAGCCCTCCACTGGACTCTCTCCAGAAGATCCCTCTTGAACTGAGAGCCCAGAACTGGATGTAGTACTCCAGATGTGGCCTCACCAGGGCAGAGTAGAGGGGGAGGAGAACTTCCCTTGACCTGCTGGCCATGATCTTTTTATTGCACCCCAGGATACTGTTGGCCTTCTTGGCCACAAGGGCAAACTGCTGGCTCATGGCCAGCCTGCTGTCCACCAGCACACCCAGGTCCTTAATCATATTTAATTATTCTAAATATTCTGTTACAGCTGGAGTATTTAAATAATTCTGATTAAGAATGGTTATTTTCTTTGTTTTCCAAGAGGACATAGTTATGATTTTTTCCTATGTACAAAATATATCCACATCATACCATCACTGATAGCAAGTGGTTTCGGTTTTTGAGGACATATTATGCTATCAGATTGAGTTGGGTTAATTCCATAAATGTATTTGCAAAAGTCATTGTATCTAGACACATAGTGCTGTGCAGAGGATTCTAAAATAGACACTGATTTTTTAAATACTGCATATATAAGTAGTTTTATTCATTTAGATAGGCCCCAGGAATCACTCAAGTGTTTATAGAATCAGATCCTTAGGTTTTATGTAGTTAACACATTAGTGTTTTATTGTGTAGACTCGTAGCCATACTTTTATGTTGTTTAAATTTTAAAAATATTTACAGTAACACTAATTTTTACTATGCCCTAAGGTTTATTTTTAGTGAAATTATTCTGCCTTGGAAAGTAATCCTGGCTGAAAGGAAAGTCAAACACTGCTACTGCTTGGTTTAGGTTTTAAATTTCATTTTACCATAACAATCCTTCTCTTTTCCAAATTCTATTCTTATTCTTATGACGGTACTTTATTTTTTCATTACATGGTTATACTTTATAATTTGATATTTTAAATCTCATGAAAATTATAAAGCTAAAATGTACTGAAGACACAATTCTACTTTTTTTTTAATAAGAAAGCAGTTATCATATTTCAATGGCAAATTCATGCAAAGTGCTCATAATAGAGTGTGAAATGTAAAAGTCAGAGTTTTTCGAAAATTAATTAAATCCCTTTAGCTCCACTTGTAATGGGACTTCTGTCTGTCTGCTGCAGAAACTAAAGAAATAGAAATTTGAATAAATGTGGACTCAAAAGAATAACAAAGAGTACTGACAGAAATTAACTTCCATTGTATATATAACTTGAAAAGCAAGCCTAAAGCAACTACTAAAATATTGTTCTACAATGAAGAAAAATAAGTTCCCTAGAGACTGAGAAAGAGACTACTGACTCTTTCTTGGCATTACATTTCTATATCCTCATGTGAGACCATACAGTCCCTGCTTTTCTGTGCAATATACGTACTATGTTCATCCAATTTCTCTCCAGTCCCCAGTACAAATCTGACATCTGGAGAGCTCATCACAGAGCTCTCCAGCAAGCAGGCAATTGCTGTAGACAAAATAAAAGGAAGCTTTCTTGTAAAGGTGGTGTAATTGTCCAAGAACTCTGTGAAACAGTTTCCAAGTGCATATTCAACACTGATATTAGTAATGTACACTACTATAGTAATATATAATACTGCATTCCCATAAAGGATCCTGGAATCCAACATCCTTTTCCTGAATTTTGTTTCTAGAGTTGTTGCTGTACACTGCATCAACTATATTCTTAGTGTTGTACAATATTCTTTTTGGCAAGATTTCCCCCCGTTTTCTGCTTCTGATGCCATCTCCAGGTAGAATCATAGAGATAATTTCAGACTGTGTGAAAAATTGCTGCCAGGGATTCAATCTTGATTTCTGAAAGCATGTCCTAAGTTCAAACCTGTTTGCTTCACAAATGACTTTTTTTGTTGTTGTTGTTGTTATAACTTAATATGCATTTCCATACACCCCCTTTTAAATATGTACAATTAGGCATGTACAATATGTACATGTACGTGCCTAATTAACTTTCAGATCCTTAGTAGATAACTCAGAACTCTTCCTTTGATCATCATAGCCATCTGTCATTTTAGGTCTAGAATGCATTGTTGAACTGGTAGAACATTTCACCAGTAATTTCCCACTAAGGTGCATGTAGTGGCATCTAGGAGTATAGACCAAAGGTGGTTGATATTGTTCGCCATAAGGGAAAAATGGCAAGTTATGAACTATATGAAGGTGGCTTGAATGTGCATCAGATGCCCATTGCCAGCTAGGAGAAAGGAAATTTACATAATATTTTGCCACATGCATGTCTCCTGTGCTCACAATCTGAACATAAAATATCAGTCCCCATCAAGGTCCTTAATTGTTGTTAATTGTTGCCAATGGCTTCTGTAACACTGACATTAAATTCCTTCAGAAACATAACTTGCTCAGTCACAACAATGATTTTATGCAGATTAAAAAAAAAAAAAAAAAGGACTGGTAGCACTCAACAGGAAAGCTAATTTTGGAACCACTGGACTATTAGAAAATGGGACTCGTAAGTTGCAAGTGAAGCAAAAAGTTTATGAAATTGCCTGACTTTTTAAAAATTTATTGCTTCATCAGTTTTTGTTTTGTTTCATATTTTCTCTTTCCTTTCTTTTAGCAATGGTTTTTCTCAGCAATTTGGAACCAAATACAACATATGAAATCAAAGTAGCTGCTGTAAATGGAAAAGGGCAAGGAGAGTATAGCAAAATCAAGATCTTTCAGACCTTACCTGTCCGTGAGTAATACTTCTGCTGTTAAATGAAAATGTAAATTATTATTAGAATGTTATCTCCAGATCAGCTAATAATTTAAATTATGATTCATTGTGGATAATAGTTTTATATTTATATGCTACTTCACAGTGTGTAACATCAGTCTTTAACATTGTTTCTCAGAAATCATGTTTTGTTCCCATTCTTCCCCCCCCACCAAGTAGTATGAATGCACTTAAATTGGAGAATTTATCCCATTATCTATATTTCTGAGACTTAGACAAATCTTTGTGTTATATCCAAGAGCACAAACCATGGAAGAGATTAAGGACTTTTTCTCATTTACATTAAGGTTTTTTTAGACATCTATGAAAAATTAATTGGCCCTTTCTGGAGACATTTCTTCAGCAAACTATGCTGCCACAAGTTCTGCAATTATCAAATAGAAGTCTTAAGCTATGGAAAAATTATAAGAATAAATTGTTTTAACTATGATTACATGGAAATGATAAATGCTACGAAGCCAATTCTATATTTGTAGTAACCTTTATAGGCAGGAAATTCAGATTTAAATATTGAGTGGTAATGAAAAATATTCTTCTCAAATTACTTTTAACTAGAAACAATAATAAATAAATTAAACAAAAATGGAGAAGAAAAATAAAGGAACTACCAGATGGCACTGTATAGTACTTAAAGAGATATACCAAAATACATCAGCAGCTATTACTAGACTAGTCTCTCATAATCACTAGACTAGTCTCTCATAACTCTTTTGCAACTGAACTGAGTAGTGTTACTCAGTATAGTTAAGAATACTGTCTGTATTGGGTTTGTGTGGCAAGGTTTTGGTAGCAGGGGGGGGATATGGGGTGGCTTCTGTGAAGCTGCCAGAAACTTCCCCCATATCCAACCCAACACAGCCTCGTTGGGGTCACAAGTCCTGCCAGCAAACGTGCT
>NW_010291974.1:0-1942 GCF_000700745.2 Antrostomus carolinensis
GTTGAGTCTGTTTTTCCTGTGCCAGTAATTGATAAGTGACCTCTCCCCATCCTTATCTTTTCATTATATTTTTCTCCCCCTGCCCAGTTGAGAAGGGGGAGTGATAGAGTGGGCTTTGGTGGGCATCTGGCCAGGGTCAACTTCCTTGTAAAACTTACTTTACAGCCCCTGAGCATCAAAATGACCCTCCACTGAACTTGCTCCCAGTTATATACATCTTCCTTGCTCTGGTGGGTTGTCTCAGGACAATAGCCAAGCAGCCACCCAGCTGCTCCCTCCTTCCCTTCCCCAGTGGAGACCCAAAAATTAACACAGTAGTGTACAGGTGGTCTAATGAGTGAAGACTATGGGGAGACAATCACTTCCCTCACTCTTTTGGCAAGGCTTCTCTTTGTATACTCCAGGACACTGCTAGTTGCCCTTGCTACCAGTTCACACGGTGGGATTCTGTTTTGCCTTCTGTCTCCCAGCACCACCAGGGCCTTTTCTGCAGAGCTACTTCCCAAGGTCCTGCAACCGCAGGGTATTAATCTATCTGAGGTGCAGGATCTGGCCTTTTTCCCTCTTCTGTCTCATGAAGTTCCTGACCACTGTAATCTCAGTCTCATCATACAACTGGTGTTTTAACCATCTGTTTGTCTGCCTGTCCAGACTGCAATGGCCTAACTCATGTTGAAGAATCTTGAGGGAGATCATGTCAAACGTTCTACTCAAGCTGAGGCAAATGACATCCATTTTTTATCTCCTCATGCACATGCGCAGGCTCTCTGCTTGGTGAGGAATGATTTACCCTTCATAAATCCATGTTGACAGTCAATCTCTTTTAGGTGCCCAGAAATGTCACCCAAGAGGACTCTAATCGATGGCACACTCCTCTACCAAAGTGAGCTTGTACAGGCAGTGGTTCCCTGGGTTGCACTGTTGGCCTTTCTGAAATATGGGTGCAGCACTGGCTTCTTCTCGCTCACAAAAGGCCTCTGCCAATCCAATGACCTTTCAAATATTCCAAATAAATATTGATCTTCCTCTGAAACGTCACTACCACTATTCTGCCTGTCATACCATGTACTTAATTTCTCTAATCCTTCATAGATTTGCACCTGTCCAGGGTACAATGACCATTTCTAAAGTCATCTTCTTAGCAGACTCTAGGCAAAGGCTCTTTCCATTATTCTCGAGTTTTCTCCTCGCTTTATTCTTTCAGTTGTCTCTCACCTATGGTGCTGTTTTGAGCTTTAGGGAGTAAAAGCCGACCAGTGTTTCAACAGTCTAATTAGCCAACTCCTTAATTATGTTTATATTGATCTTTTTGTATTTACCTACCTGAAATATTTTCTTAAGATTGTCCCTTGTAGAAAGGCAACCTCTTTAGGGGCAGCTTGTACTCAGCATATGGTTGAGGAGTACGATTTTATTGTTTGTGAAACTTTATCACGCTTTACTTTTCTGTGCTTGCAAAGGAATAGGAGAAATCCTTCTGTGCTTGTGTGCAGCCAGTTCTCTAAGGAGAGCAGGTGGGAGATGGTGCAAAGGAGCTGTAACACCCAGCTGCAGACTGCAGTGGAGAAGTCTGATGTAAGGCAAAGTGATGCAAGTTCCCAGGATGCCAATGGGAACAATGGTGGGGTTTGGGCATGTAAGGAGTAAGGTTGTCCATACAGTGTCAGACTACAAGGGACTGCTTCTCCTAGTTGTCCAGACCTCCTGAGGAGACACTCTGGATCATTATTACTTGTAGAATGTTGCTATAACCTCTTCTCTAAACTAAAAATTAATAATAGTAGTGATCCTGAGAGCCTCAAAAGAAAATTTTCTCTCACTGGCCTTGGGGGCAGAGACAACTGCCATAGCCAGGAGGAGAAAGACCTCAGACTTTTCAGTCTTGCTAGAGCCCTTGGCCATCTCTGCTGCAGGCTCTAGTACACTGTCCATGCCTCTTTCC
>NW_010291974.1:2202-7086 GCF_000700745.2 Antrostomus carolinensis
TCTTGCACCACAGTATTACTCTTTGATTGAGCTTTCTTTTCTCTCACATCCAGTCCGAAGTTTCCAAGTTGCACTTTGTGGAGGTTTGCTTCTCTTCCTCCTATCAATAAAAGCTCCATCCTGCGTGGAACCACCCTTCAAGGTGTTACTGGCTACTATTATAGGGCCCTGAGCCTCCACCAGACTAAAGATGCCCAGGTCCCTCAGCCTCTCCACAGAGGCCCCAAACCCCATTCTGACAGATCTGCTCTAGAACCTCTCCTTTTCTTCCCTTTCCCTCCATCCTGGGGAGCTCCATACCCAGACACACTAGTCCAGATATGGCCACACCAGTGCTGAGTCAAGGGGGATGAGAACTCCCTTGTCTGGGGGATCTCGCTCCTCCTTATGCAGCCTGGTATGCAGTTGGGTTTATTAATGTGGAGGATGTGCCACTCACTCATATGGCATCCCTCGTAACCCCCAGGCCCTTCCCCTCAGAGTCACTCCCGCGCTGTTCAGGTCCCAGCCTGCCCTCATGTTTGGGGTTATTCTGCCCCCAAAAAAGAACTCACAGCTTCTCTTTATAAAACTTCATGAGGTCAGACCCAAGGCTTTGTCAAGAACCACCCCCTAGAGTGAAGCTCTGTTTTGACAGCTGTTAATGTGCTCTTACAGATGACCCATCATATTTGTGGTGCCTCTGACAAGATGACAGCATGAGGAATTGCAAGGCACTACAGGTAGCAGTACTAGTTTAATGGAATGGCTGACTGTGTTTGCTTTGGCTGAGATGGAGTTAATTTTCCCCACAGCAGCCCTCAGAGTGCTGTATTTTGTATTTTAGCTAGAAAGGTGTTGGTAACACATCAGTGTTTTGGTTACTGCTGAGCAGTGCTACCACATCAAGGCTGGCTCTCCAACATTCCCTCCCTCACCAGTAGGCTGGAGATAGCCATGATCTTGGGAGGGGACATAGCCAGGGCAGCTGACCCAAACTAACCAAAGGGACATTCCATAGCATATGATGTCGGCTCAGAAATAAAAGCTAGCAGAAGGAAGTGGGAAAGGAGGACATTCATTATTTATTACTTTTGTCTTTCGGAGCAACCACTACAAAAACTGAAGCCCTGCTTCCCAGGAAGCAGCTGGACATCACCTGCTGATGAGAAGTAGATAATAAAGCATTTTTCTTTGGCTTCCATGCATGACCCTTGCTTTTTGCTTGTATTAAACTGCCTTTATCTTGACCCACAAATTCTTTTTTTCCATCTTATTTTCTCCCCTCCCCATACTGCTGAGGAGGGGAGTGACAGAGTGGCTTGGTAGGCATCAGGCATTCAGCCAAGGTCAACCCACCACAATCTTGCACCACAGTGTCTTCTTGGAACCCACAATGTAAGCAGTGCAAGGCTGTTATACCCTCCCCCAAAAGCCCTCCATTCTCCAGTCTGAACAAGCCTAGCTCCCTCAGCCCCTCCTAACAGGCCAAGTGCTCCAGCCCTGACCATCTTTCTGGCCCTCCACTGAACTGACTGCAGTTTGCCAATGTCTCTCTGGCATCACGCTGCACCAAGACTCTGCCACCTGCCCGGGTCAGCTCTCAGCCTGCCTGGGGAGCTTCTCACAGCGCTGCAAGGAGAAGCTCTGGGTGGAAGGAGCAATCTCCAGCAGGGCAGAGCCCTTCTGCTCTTAACAGAGTGCTTCATCAGTCAGGGCTTCTCACAGCCCCAGCTCCACCTGGTGACATTTCTAAGGGGACTTCTCAGGAAGTAAACCAAGTCAGCAACAACTTCCCCTTTCCAGTCACATCACATTTTCTCTGATCTGATCTTTACCCCCTGCACACACAGAGATGCCCCTGGGCAGTGCTGGGAGGTGTTGCAGGCAGAGCTGAGCACATAGAAAGTGGGATGGGGATGTGAGCACTGAGAGGGAGTTGAGCTGGGGAGAGGGAAAGGGCTCCTGGCAGGAACAGCTCCAAGCAGTAGAGACAGGAGCAGGGAGTAAGAGGGAGCTGCTGCTGCCGAAAATGCTGGGGAGGGGGATGTGGGCACCTCCCTGCTGTCCCTGCACCTTTCCCTGGGCAACAACTCCCTGCTCTCCTTTCCCACCCTGCGTTCCTATTTCCCTCTCACTGCACAGCAAGAAGTACTGCTGAGGAGCCCATTACAGTGTCCTGCTCCCAATGGCCCACTCAGCCAGCCAAACCCTGAGCTCCAGTGAGGCTGTTGCAGAGAAGTCTTCCTGAAAAGAGAGAGACTGAGTTTGGGGTTCCTGTAAGACAAACAATGTTTTGCTTGGAGAAGTTTGGCCTAACTCATTCTTGCTTTTTCCTCCTCAACAGATAACCATTCCCAGAGGCAGCAGATGTCCAACATCAGCTCCATCACTCAGTTCCTCCTCCCGGCATTTGCGGACACGCGGGAGCTGCAGCTCTTGCACTTCTGGCTCTTCCTGGGCATCTACCTGGCTGACCTCCTGGGCAACCATAGTCTGTGACCATCACCTTCACAGCCCAATGTACTTCTTCCTCCTCAACCTCTCCCTCCTCGACCCGAGTTCCACCTCCACCACTCTCCCCAAATCCAAGGCCAATTCCTTCTGGGACATCAGAGCCATTTCCTACCCAGGATGTGCTGCTCAGATTTTTTTTTTCCTCTTCATACTGTCAGCTGAGTATTGTCTTCTAACCATCATGGCCTATGACCACTACATTGCCATCTGCAAACCCATGCACTACAGGACCCTCCTGGGCAGCAGAGCTTGCGTCCACATGGCAGCAGCTGCCTGGGGCAGCTGTCCTGCACATGGACAATACATTTTTAATACCCCTCTGCCAAGGCAATATCCTGGACCCGTTCTTCTGTGAAATCCCCCAGATCCTCAAGCTCTCCTGCTCACACTCCCACCTCAGGGAAGCTGGGCTTATTGCAGTCAGTGCCTGCTTATCATTTGGGTGTTTTGTTTTCATTGTGGTGTCCTACATGCAGATCTTCAGGGCTGTGCTGAGGATCCCCTCTGAGCAGAGACGGCACAAAGCCTTTTCCACATGCCTCCCTCATCTGACTGTGGTCTCCTTGTTTGTCACCACTGGTATGTTTATCTACCTGAAGCCCCCCTCCATCTCCTCCCTATCCCTGGATCTGGTGGTGGCAGTTCTGTACTTGGTGGCCTGAGTGCTCTGGCAGTTTGGTCAAAGTCCTGCTGCCTGGTAATCCTGGGCAGGCAGGGACAGGCAACAGGCACTTCTGTGGTGGAGCTGGTCTTCATAGCAGCATTTCCGGAAATAAAGGTGATCTCCTCAGGGCAGTGCCTGAAGGTTTCAGTCTTCTTCCAAAGTTTCTCTAAAGAACATGCCTAAGAAAGTGGCCTGCAGATGAAAAGACCAGTATAGAGCTAAAGAATGTGAGTGTGCAGGGTGTGGGCACGCAGCAGTGCCATGTCTCCTGTGATTGACCTGAAGCAGAGCAGGTCTGTGCCCGTGTTCACTGGACACCCTGGGGAAGGGTGTACCTCAGGCAATCAGCATGGATTATCACCTCACAACCACCATATCCAGCATGGGCCTCTCACCCTACCTCCAAGAGGATCTTTGTCCCTCCATGGAAGGACACCAAATGAGTAGGTCAGAAGTCCATGTTTGCATTGTACATATGCGACGTAAGCATGCACATCATATATGTGAGGTGACCTGAACCCCAGAGAGCACAAATGCCACCAGCTATTCCTACAGACACCATGAAGACCCCCAATGGACAGACAGTGCCTTGAGGTCACGTCATATTGGGAGTCATATCCCATGGGAAACTGCCTGAATGCAGCACTGGGATGTGCTTCCTTGAAACGAGGTCCCTGTGTCCATTCATCATGCCATGGGGCATCTCAGACAGGTGCAGAGCAGGGTGAAACACCGCAGGGCTGAGGTGTTGCCAGAGGAGCCTCTGTTGCAATGGGAGGTCAGAGAGACACTGGGACTCCTGTCTCTGTGTGTAATAGGGAAGGAGACTGTCTCTGAACATCCCTGGGCAGATAAGGAGTCCATGAGGCCAGCTCAGATGTGGACACCTGAAAGAAACATAACATTTTTGTGTGTGATACTTGACATGGTGTCCTTATAGCCAGATTGGTGCTATTTGGGCTGAAGAGGTGGACGCTGGGTGGGAAGCTGTCTGGATGATCAAGCCCAAATGTCATCAGTGGCACAATGTCCTCCATGCAGCCAGTTACTAACTGCATCTCTCAGTGACCAGCACTTGGGCCAACACTGTTGAACTTCTTTAGTATCCCCCTGTACGATGATGACGGAGCACACTTTCAGCTTCTTTGTCAATGCTGTAAAGCTGGGCAGAGGCCTTGAACAAACTCATCTGGTTCACTCTGCCTTGAACAGGAGAGTGAGGCAAGATGAAGTTCAGGGATTTCATCAAACCTGAGTTGTTATATGATTCAATGACTATTTTGCGGGAACGCAATGATGGACTCTGCACAAGATCAATATCATCAAGCAAGAAGCCATTTATTTGTTCTAAACCAGTTATATTTATACCCCAAACTGATGAAATCACCCACATCCATTTATATGTTATTGGCTATTCACTCATAGCATGAGCTGTTCACGCGCCCTTTTCTGTATAGCAATTGGCTGATAAACTTTGCGTGCTTCCTTTATTGTTTGCTTGCCAGGGTACATCTTTTTGATACATTTCAAGGTTCCTTCCTCATATCTTGTCGACTCAGCTGCTGACATCCTGGTTTCGATTGTTACTTTTTCATGTCTCCAGACACGTATCCCTTCAGTTTCCACAGTCCTCTCAGGGTATGCCAAGATACGTTCCCACATCAGTTCCCACAGTCCTCTCAGGATATGTCAGGATACGTTCCCACGCTCCCACCAGGATACAA
>NW_010291974.1:7141-16851 GCF_000700745.2 Antrostomus carolinensis
GGCAAAAGAAGAAGAAATTTTAAAAAGAGGTAGAAAGACCACAAGAAGACTAATGGGTTGGTTTGGATTCCCTGCTTGAAAAGTAGCTTCTGAGAAGGTAGAGCTTTCCTTGGTACTGTCGAAAAGCAGGAGAGAGAAAAAATGTGTTACAAAGTGCAACTTGGAAGGTGGAGACTGGATGCCAGGAGGAAGAAATGTCACTGGAAGGGTAGAGCTGTGGCACAAGAGGTCACCCAGGGGCAGTCTGGGTCAGCCCATGGCTTAGTGTTTCAAAGAACAGCCAGTGCAGGTGGAGGCATGCGGCAGATGAAATGATCAACACTGAGATGTGTTCAAGCATCAGCACTTTATTGAAGTTTGCACTGCTTATATATCCTTTTGTCCTCCTGCATGACCCACGCACGCATCATTCTTTCACTTTTGATTTGTTACCACTTATCACACACACGGTGAGCACGCGCCTAAACAATTGACATGATTGGATAATTCCACCTGTTCATGAGCCATTCTTTTACTTCTGACTGGTTACTGATTACAGCTCACAAGATATCCTTATCTTGTCTCATACACATTCTTGCTTTGTTTTATTTTCATTTTATCATCACTCAAGGTCAGGAATTAATTGCTCAAGGCTGAAGCTGCCTGTAGTTTTGGCTCTTAAAGTATCAAGAGAGACACATCAGGGAAAGTAGAGAAATGCTGGGGTGAGAGCAATGCAGGGAAGTAAGATGGGTGTCTACAGCCTGCAGGGTAAGAGGGACAGGTGTAGGAGAGTGTAGAACAGCCCATGATGGAGATGGCAAAGGGTGCTGGCAAGGCTGGAAGGCATCAAGAGAACCCAGGTCTTTGTCCCCTGGGCTATGTCAGTTTTCTCTTCCACTGAGGTCTATGAGAAGACATGTTGTCCTCATGGCATTGGGGCCTCATTTCCTCCTTGTAACTCCATGGAGAGCTGGAAGTTGTAGGATCATTGCTGTCCTTCCCTTGGCCTTGCATGCCCCACATCCCACAGTCCTAGGAAGAGCCCTGAGCCCTGCATGAGGGACAGGATCCCCCTTCCCATTGGCTTGGGGTCAGGGCTTGGCCTTTCTGCTTCATAAACAAACCCAGGTTTTTCTCACTATCAGAGCCATCTGCACAGTGCCTCGGCCTACCAGTAATCACAGCCTCCAGCTATCTGCTCTAACAAGTCCATGGGGAGGTTTTGGCAGGAATGGCCCTCAGTAGGGCCCATTAATGCTTCAAGGTACTTTGGGATTTTGCTTTTGCCTTTATCTCCTTGAAAGCTTTGCTCAGTCTCTTCTCACCACCTGAGGTTCATGGACTCAGCCTGAAATACACCATGGGCTCATTAAAATACCAAAAGCCCTAACAAGCCATGTGTCCTCCATCATTTTTTTCAAGTATTGAAGACTTGTAGAGCTAATTGGAGAGGTTTCAGGAAAGTAGGAAAAGAGAACATTTTCAAGGAGCATTTTGAAGAAGTAATAGAAGATTTCTCCACTTGACATTAATGCCAAGTGTCTCCTAAGGAGGTGTGGACATGTAGGAAAAGCAGTTCCTTGAGGCTAGACACAGTATGGACAACTTTGCTCCTTACCTCTCCACTCTTGCTATTTCGCCGATTGGCCACTGGGAATTACATCACTTGTCTTTACAGCAGACTACTCCACTGAAGTCTGCACCTGATGGTTACAGCTTCTTTGCAGGAATTCCTACCTGCTTCCCTTAGAGAAGTGGGTGTGAACAGGCACAGAGAGGGATTTTTAATTGAGGGAAAGAAAAATAAAAGAAAAATTAAAGCATAATAGAACTTAATCAAGAATGAAATACACTTCTCAGCTGTATGGTTACTTTAAGCAACTTCTAATGAGGTCCATTGCCACAACTGAAGAGTTGTCTATAGGCAGTATGAGAGAAACTACTGAAGCTAAGCTTTACCTCCCTGAAGGTCAAAGCAGGATGATAGGTGAGAGGGATCTGAACTATCAAAGAGGAAGATGAGGAAGAGGAAGACCTCTGGAGAGCAATGGAAACAACACATGTCCACATAGGCTTCTGAAGAGATGACTTGAGACGTGGTGAGATTAATGAGGACAGGTAGAACACCGGGAAGGTTAAGGACATGAAATACAGAGTTTGAGACAGAGCACTGGCAATGCAGCATAGGGTAAGGTCAATATTTCTTCTCCCACAATTCCTGCACATTCTGAAAATTCATAATTTGGCAGGATAGACATTCCACAGACATTTTATTGAAAGTATTAAATCACTTCAGCTGATGAAAAAGTGGGGTTTTGTTTGGTTTGGGTTTTTTTCTGACATACTGAGAGCAGTTCTTAGGTTTTAAGGCAGAGCTCCATGGTCTGACCATAAGCACCCAGTGCAAAGCTCTAGAGGCCCCAGTGTATCTGAGGTATTTGCCTGGGACAGGTAGTCTTCAGAGAAGACTGATAGAACCATGTCAATTCCATCATTGACATCTAGTCTTCAAGACTTGTACACTTAATGAGATAAGATTCAAGAGTGTAGTTAAAGAGGAAGGTCTGTAAAGAGCACTTTGAATAAGCGACAGAAAAATTCTCCAATTGATATTGACGCCGAGTGTCTCCTAAGGAGATGTGGGCAGGTAGGAAAAGCAGTCTCCTTGGGGTCCATCAATGTGTGGACAATCTTGCTCCGCACCTTCCCAACCCTGCTATGTCTCTCTGTTTATATGGTTGGCTGTTACTGGAAATTTGTGGTGGGTTGACCCACAGTGGGACCATGCAGTCCTGCGTTCACTCCCCCGACCCAGTGGGATGGGATGGGAGACACAACAAAGGGGACACAGGATTAGGAATGAAGGACAGGGAGGGCTCACTCACCAGTTATGGTCACAGGCAAAACAGACTCAAACTTGGGGAAGAAAAATCAATTTAATTCGTTGCAAATCATCTGAGTAGGCAAAACAACCACATCTTACAACACCTTCCCCCACCCCTCCATTCTTCCCAGGCTCCAATCACTTTGCTCCCCATTTCTCTACCTTCCACCTCAGCAGCACAGGGGACAGGGAATGGGGATTCAGGTCGCCTATGCCACTCTTCCCAGCATGGAAGTCCAGGAACAGATGTTCCAAAGTGAGCTTCCCATGGAGTTATGGGCCTCTTTGGGCTCAGCTCCCAGCTCTGGCATGGGGACATCCACAGGATGCAGATTCACCCCCCACTCTGGGGGTCCACCGCCACTCTGGCAGTGAGTGATTCTCAGGGTCACAATTCCAGTCACACTTGCCCTCAGGCTCAACTCCTCTTCTCCATCATGGAGTCCTCCATGGCCTGCACGTGGGTCTCTGTTCCACCATTGAATCTCCATGGGCTGCAGGGGACTTTGTCTTCTGCTTCTCCATGTGGCTGAACTCGGTGTGGGTCTCTGTCTTTTCCTCTGGCAACTAAGCTCTCTGTCTGTCTGTCCTTTGTTTTTTGCCAATGGGCTGGCTCTCACAGGAGCCATGAAGCAATGACTGGGAGGTGACAGCAAGGAGAGTTTACAAAGTAGGAATTTCTATATATTGACTTTGCTGTTTTTAGGAAGGGGAAGCTCACCTGGAGACAGTGGTTTCAAGGGAAGTCAAGAGCAAAAAGAGCTTCAATCAGTCATTAGAGACCAAGGATGAAGAAGTGAAATGCCAGCCTGCTGCTGAATCAGGAGGGTGATTTAATAACAGCAGACACAGATGGGACTCAGGGACTCAGCGCTGTCTTTGCCTGAGTCTTAAGTGAAAAGGTCTGCAGGCCTCTGTGCTCAGGGAAAGGGTTAAATGAGGAGGAGAGCACATGTTAGCATGAACCTCAGTACATCTAGCACAGGCAAGTGCCAGTGTCTGCCCCTGCAGAGGACTCACCCGGCAATGACCCAGGTTTGGGGCTGCCTGGTTGGGAGCAGCACCATGGGAAAGGTCTTGGTGGGCAGGGAGGTGGACAAGAGGCAGCCATGTGTCCTGGCAGCAAAGGAGGCCAGGAACACGCAGGGCTGTGCAACCAGGAGGATGGCCAGAATCAAGGGAGGGGATTGTCCAGGTAACTTCAGCCAGATTTCAGATCCCCAGCACAGAAAAGATGCTGGTAAGCTGGAGATGGTTTAGTGAATGGCCTCCAGGATGGGTTGGGGCTGGAGCACTCTGCCTCTGAGAAGAGTCTGAGGAAGATGGGCTTGTTCAGCCTGGAGAAGGGAAGGCTAAGGAGCACCTCATTGCAGCCTGTCAGTACCTACGAGGTGGGTATGGAGAACAGAAAGCAAAGCTCTCCACCATGGTGCATGCTAAGAAGATGAAAGACAATGGGTTTTGGGTAAAACAGGAGATATTCCACCTGAGCTAAGGAAAAAGATTTTTCAGCAACCTCAGGGCTAGCCCTGAGCAGGGTGGCCATGAGCCCTGCCTGCCCTCCTGTCTGCCATGGTTGGTAAGGCTGTTGTACCAGAGGTGCCTCCAGAATCAGAACCCATGTGGGCCTCTTCCACCTGCCTCATTCCCTCCCCTCCCCAGGAATGTAATTTCTCCTGTGTGGCTTCTCTGATGTGCTGGATGACCTCACAATGCTCGCTGGACAGAATGTCTCCTGGGGGCCAGTCAGGCTGGTGCAGTGGAAGTGACCTCAGAATCATCACCATTCCCACCATCTGCCCTTGGCCTGCCTATCCCCTTTCCCTCTGCCCCTATCCTGTCTCTGCTGGGATGAGCAGTTTCAGGATTAATATCTTGTACCCAAATTGCTGTGGCCAACTGCTGGCCAATCAGGCTCCAGTAGCAGAAGTGACCTCCCAATCAACATCACAGTTTGTGTCACCTTTGCCTGTGTCTCCCCATCCTCTCCCTTGAATCGTCGCCTCTGCTGGACCCCACATTCAACAGCCAAACCCAGTCCCTTTACTGGCCTTCCCTGCCCCATGGCTTGACAGAGCCAGGGTGGGAGATGTTGCATTTAGGCTCTACAGTGCTCGTGCAAAACAACTGTGACAAAGTCAGTGCTGAGATCAGACTCTGGTGTGGAGCAGACTGTCCTGGTTTCACTAGGATAGAGTTAATTTTCTTCTTAGTAACTAGAATAGCTGTGTTTTGGTTTCAGTGTGTGATTTGTTATGAGAAGGATGTTGATAAAAGTATTAATGTCATTAGTTGCTGCTCATCCAAGGTCATTGTATTTTTTGCTATTTTGCAAGTGCAAAGGACTGGGAAGGGGGAAAAGTAGTAATTAGCAAAACCCCAAATTGGTGTTTGGCTCTGCCAGTGAGATATTCCATATCATATCACATCATGCTCAGCATATTAACTGGGGTTGACCAGAAAGGGGGGGGGATTCTCTCGAGGATCGCTCGGGCTCACTCTTCCAGGATTGTGGTTTCAGGACTGTCTCAGCTCCAGAATCTCTAGCTGGGACAGACTGGGCATCAGTCAGCAGGCAGTAAGTAATTGCACTATGAATGACTCATTTGCATATTATATCATTGTTATTATTGTTGTTGTTGTTGTTATTTTCCAATTATTAAATTGTTTTTATCTCAACCCATGAGTTTTTTCAATTTTATCCTTCCAATTCTCTGCCTTATGACCTGGAGGAAGGAAGAGTGAGGGAGTGATTGTGTTTGGCTGCAAGGCAAAGGAGTGAAACCACCACAGTCTTTTTCGACGCCCAACATGGAGCTTGAATGGCTTAGACAGGAACAGATTTGACTAGAGTTTCTTAAAACAAATCTGTGATAAGCATTCATTATGTGACCTCTGACTTGGTCGGCACTGATTGGAACATTATTTTCTGTGCTTTCAAAGTTCTTTTTAGAGTTGTGTTCTGTAGCACCTTCCTTGCCGTATATGCCGTGTGCCAATATTTATATATGGTTTACCACCTCTAAGTGTTGGATTGGAAGGAGGGATGTTGTTTTGCTGATTAAGGCTTCCATTGTGCTGTGCTGTGGTGTGTATGACAAAATCATGGGTGGTAGGACCAATTTTATATCTGTATGCTGCGGTGGCATGTAACACTGCGAAGCCAGCTCCAACTCTGCATTTTGGGAGCTGTCTGGTGGGCATTGTCACCAATTACACCTTTTCCTCAGATAGCCAAGACAAGGAGGGGCATCTGCCTTCATTTTCCACTTCTCCTCCAGCTCACTTATAAAAGCTCTTGAGAATTTTGCATATCCTTGGGATGCTCAAACTACCATCACCCTGTTGCAGAACATGTGTCAGATTGTGGTTTTACTTAGATCTACTAATTGTGCTCAGTGCAGATGTCAGTGCTGTGCTGCCACTCCAGCTCCTGCTGCAGACACTCCACCACCCATGGCTGACACTGCAGCCACTCCATCCCCTGCGGCCAACACTGCAGTCACTTCAACCCCTGTGACAGGCACCACTACAGTTACTCCAGCCCCAGCCCCTGATAAAGTTACTCAAACCTCAGTGAAAAGCACCACAGATAAACCACACAACAAACTCATGCCAATATCAGTTGCCCCTCTACAGAAGAAGAAATACACAAACAAATCAGTTCACATAGTAAGGGATGAAGATAAATCGGGGCCAGAGGAAGAGTCAGAACCAGAGGTAATTACCAGATGCCTATCCCTCAGTGAGCTGCAAGACATCCAAAAGGATCTCAGCCATCATCCAGGCGAACACATTGCCACTTGGATGCTCCAGTGCTGGGACAATGGGGTCAACAGCATGGAACTAGAGGATAGGGAAGCCAAGCAGTTGGGATCCATTGCTAGGGAAAATGGTATCAACAAAGAAATTGGGAGAGAGGTACAGACTCTCAACCTCTGGAAGCAACTCCTGTCAAGCATGAAGGAAAGGTTCTCTCTTTAAGGGTGATATTTTGTGTAATCTAAACAAGTGGGACACTGTAGAAAAAGGTATCCAGTGCTTGAGAGAATTAGCTGTGCTGGAAGTGATTTATAGTAACCTGAATGACAAGCAGTTACCCAAAGGTCCAGATGAAGTCCTGTTGTTGCAAATACTCTGATAAAATAATTGGGATTTGATTATATAGAAGAGAACCTGGACCCAGCTCTACAGGCCATGAAAATAATGACACTGAATGGTGAGGTGGATTTTTTAGTTGATACAGGAGCCATTTATTCCATACTTAACACTTGCAAAGGAAATTTTACTCATGAAACTGTAAGTGCTGTTGGTGCTTACAGGGAAGTGAAAGAATCGGCCCTTTTTGCAACCCTTAAAATTTAAGTTAGGGAAACAATGAGTGACTTATCAATTTTTATATATGCCTGAGTGTCCAGTACCCTTGATGGGAAGGGGTTTATTAAGCAAATTAGATGTGCAGATAACCTTTAAGAATGGAAAAGCACAATTACTGATACCTGAATTAAAGGTTGTGGAAGCAAAAACTCTTATGTTATAGGACAGCCCAAAAATGAATGAGATTCCTCAAGAAGTGGAGGATGCCATCATACCCTTGATGTGGGCTGGTGAGGTACCAGGTCAGTCTAAAGCAGTGGAACCAGTGCAGGTAACGTTCAAAGAAGGAACAATTCTGGTAAGGCAAAAAAAAATACCCTATACATTGGAAGCAAGAGAAGGATTAGGGAAAATAATTGAAAATTTTATGCAATATGGATTATTAGTAGAATGTGAATCTAAGTTCAATACTCTGATCCTACCTGTAAAGAAATCAGGAAGCAAAGAATACAGGTTGGTACAAGATTTAAGGGCTATAAATTCAACAGTGCAAGACATGCACCCAGTGGTAGCCAACCCATACACTTTGCTAACAGCTTTAAAAGAAAAGCACAAATGGTTTACAGTATTAGATCTTAAGGATGCCTTCTTTTGCATACCTCTAGAGAAAAATAGTCAGGCATTATTACCTTTGAGTGGGAAAATCCTACAACAGGACAGAAAATACAGCTCACATGGGCAGTGTTGCTGCAAGGGTTCAAAAATAGCCTAACTACATTTGGAAATCAATTAGCCAAGCAGCTAAACATTTGGAGAAAAAGCAGCCCTGAAGAACTGATAATTCAATATGTAGATGACATACTACTGGCAGCAGAAACATAATCCAAATGCGTAAAACTGACTATTAGCCTATTGAACTTTTTAGGCCAAGGAGGCTACTGGTGTCCAAAAGGAAGGCCCAAATTGGAAAAGAAATGGTAATTTATTTTGGCTTTGAGATCTTACAGAGATGTTGCTGACTGGGAACTGAATGGAAGGGGGCAATCTGCCAGAACCCAGGAAATGGCCAGTTGGTGTCGATTGTGGATTCCCAGCTATGGACTTATGGTAAGACCTCTCTATGACACCTTGACAGAATCAGAGGGGGGCCCACTCCAGTGGACTCCACAATGTCCAACAGTCTTTTGAATCCTCAAGAAGGCATTAATGTCAGCTCTGGCATTGGGCCTGCCAGACCTATCAAAACCATTTGAACGATTTGTGTACAAAAGACAAGCATCTGGTATTGGGGGTGCTGACTCAAAGACTAGGAGAATTGTTGGCGCTTTAAGAGCTGAAGCTGCAACTGGCTTCGGTCTTGGGCAATTAAGCCCTGATTTTGAGTGAGAAAGAATGCAATAAAAACAAGATAAGAAAACTTCTTATGTAACTAGTCAGAAGTAAAAAGAATGGCTCATGAACAAGTTGATTTATCCAATCAAGTATTGTACCCAGGCGTGTGAACAGTAGCTTTTAGCCAATGAAGAGTTGTTTATGTGTGTGTGTGTGTGTGTGTGTTAGCAGCTTAAGAGTATGTAAGTGATCATGTAACCAATAATAAAGGTCTCCAGTAGAATTCACATTGAATCATGTGTAGAGTCCATGGGTGTTCCCTCTCGGCAGAGAATGGAAAAGACGTATGAAATATTTTTCTAAACAATTGGACAATGTGAGTATAGGATGGCTAAGCTGTGGCCGCAACAATTCTCTTAGTACAAGCCTGAAAACTCACAATAGGACAACAAATGACTGTTTATGTTCCTCATATGGTTATATAGGCATTAGAGAAAAAGAGGGGACATTGGCTATCCCCTAGCAGAATGCTCAAGTACCGGTTGTCCTCCTGGAATAGGACGATGTGAGACCTAAGACAACTACTGCAATAAACTGCTATTTTCCTCCAGTCCAAAATGGAGGACTAAGAATCCTTAGAGCCTGACTGTTTGTAAACCATAGCACAGGTGTACACCAGTCACACAGATCTCAAGGATGAACCACTCACTGACCCAGATCTGCAGTTGTACATTGATGCAAGTAGTTTTGTGCGTAAGGGGAAGAGGATGGCTGGATATGCTGTTACCACCACCGATGAATAACTGGAGCTGAAGCATTGCTCATAAGTACATCAGCACAAAAAGCAGAATTAATTGCCCTTCAAAAAGCTCTTGAAATATCCCAAGGAAAGAAGGTAAATCTCTGGACTGATTCTAAATATGCCTTTGGGGCAGTGCATGCTTATGGAGGAATCTGGAAGGAAAGAGGATTGTTATCCTCACAAGGATCATTCATAAAGCACAGAGAAGAAACTGAACAGCTTCTACAAGCAGTGCAGAAATCTGAGAAAGTGGCGATAATGCATTGCAAGGCTCACCAGTTTGGAAATGCTGTAGCACATGTAGGTAACAGATTGGCAGACAAAATAGCAAAAGAGGTGGCAAATAAGGGCCTGGAAATGAGTTATGTATTGGGTTTGCATGGCAAGGTTTTG
>NW_010291975.1:0-39330 GCF_000700745.2 Antrostomus carolinensis
AATCCAGACAAGTGAAAACAATCCTAGAAGCCAGTTATTGACAGTTTGTCTACTAGGTTGCTCAGATCCTGCATGGAAACTCAGCAGTTGGCTTGTTTAGTATAGGTGTAACAACTGAGTGGTTTGGAGAGGTCAGTCATGGCCTCTCCCCAAAAGAAGGGTCATCTTTCAAAGTATTTTCCTTTTTTTCATCTTTCCATTTATTTTATATGTGTAGAATTTTGAAATTTCATGAATACCAGTTTTGTTGAATGACCTGTGGTCATCTCTAGTTTGCATAGCTGTAAAGAGCTATCATTCATCTCATCTGGGCAACAGGAGAATTAGCAGCAAGAACAGCTTCAGGAAAAAATTGTATTCACATTTTACTTCTGGAAGTTTAATTTAGATGGGAAAATAAATATTTGTGTCGTATGTTAATGTGTTCAAACTGATGAAAAGAAAATAAACTATATATAATTATGATCTTATTTAAATTCTAGTAATTTTACTTGACAAAGAAGATAACAATTTGCATTTGGGGAAAGTTTCAGACCTGGAATGCAAATATGGAGAGCAACACTCCAGCCTTTGCTACCTTGACTCTCCTGTAGTTCTCACATGTTTTCTGCATGCATTGTGTTCTCTGACTCAGACAATTAGGAAAGGTTGTGAAGTTTCCAACCATTTCTTTTCTGAACAATTTACCCAAAGGTGCCAATTGTGATGGCAGGTATCTTGATGTGAAAATCTGACTCACCAGACTGGGACCTCTCAGCTATATCATGAGTGTTCCAAGCAGTTGCAAATTGTTATGATTTTGTGGCTTTGTGGTGTTCGGTTACTCATGATCCAGAATCTTTTAGGCCAGTGACCTATGGAGAATTGATAGCAATCTTTTGGACTATGACGGACACATCTTCAGTCAAGTGAGAAATCGCAGTGTCCTGATGTGCAGTGGTCAGCATAAAAATACGATGCCATGGTATCACCATTGGACACCTCGTACAAGATAGCAGATCTGTAAAACAGGAGTTGATAGCCAAACCAAGTGCCCAACTAGTACCCAAACTAACAGTTGTCAGTTTCCTATGATTCTGTCTTTATTGGAGCTCCAGAATCTCTGTTCATTAGGGAGTGAGAACAGCAAATTCCCCTTTAGCATTCATTGGTGTCTAACAACAAAAGTGCCTGAAGAAGTCTTTTCTTAAACAAAACTGTACAGACTCTCAGGACCTCCTGTTTCCCCAGCTGCCTGTTTCTATTACATTGGCAAGAACTTAATACTTGTCAAACACATATGAGTGTACTCTGATATATAGGCACACATACATGCTTTGTGATTGCTTTTTCCTTTGGAAAGAGGAAAAAAAAAATAGAAATCCTGACTAGCTACAAAAAAACCCAACCCAACCAAATCAATCAAATGAGAAACAGATAGGGAGCGACAAGGAAGAAATCTGGTTTGGTGCTATACTCAGAGCAACAACTCTGCCACTGTACTCAACAAAAGAAACAGGCTCCATATATTTGTTATTAATTACATAATGTTTGATGGATACACTTAAAATTTCAAACTAACCTTACACAAAATGGGGTTTGGCTTTAAAATAAATATAGATACACAGATGTAAAATAAATATACACTTTGGCCTGGTAAATTAAACAGTGTCTGGGAATATACTTCGGCACTGGAACCTGATTATTCCTTTCTGCTCAGTTGTGAGGTCTGTCCATGCCTCCCTGCACACTACCAGCTTCTTCCCAAGTAGCTGCTCGAGCCAGCCTTATAGGTCTTTTCCATTTATCCTGCTTTTGTAAAGAAAGATAATTTAATAGCTTTGATGTGGGCTGTTCTGTGCCATTGATTAGAAAATGGGTCTGGACTTGTTTTATGTACTAGTATGGCTATATATTCCTTTGCATACATGCATTAAAATTTTCCATGTACCAATGGGGCTTGGTGTAGAACCTGTATTTGTGTTAAGACTGATTTAGCTTTGTAGTTAAATAAGATTTAGTTGTGCTGGTGTTAAAGAGGTAATCAGAATCTAGTATGTCAATCTCTAGTTTTCCACAATGGTCTAGAGCCTCAGAAAAGTCTGTGTGTGAATTTGGAGATGTCCATGGTGGGTAATGTCCATGTAGGAAAAACAAGGTCACTGTTAGATTTGTTTTATTTCACTCCATAGGGGTATTGCACTGCACTGGAAAAAGATTAAGGTTTTCCTATGAGTAAGATTTGTATGCCTTAATTACCAGTTCTGTATTCTATGTGCCCTGGAAACCTCAAAAACCCAAGCTTGTCTGCTGTGAATACTATCAGAAAACAAGGGCACCTGCAGGCATTCCCAGAACCTGTGTTTCAGAGCAGAAGCAATCTTAAGTTCAGTCTGTTGCTAGTGCCCTTCCCGGCACGCTGGGAAAGCACCTGGGAACCCCTCTGCAAATAGGATGAAAGAAAAGCTGCTAGAGACAGAACATGCCATGCTTTCTACTTCCTTTGAACCCCCTTCCAGGGTGCCATTAAGGTCCTGAGCTACCTCCTTCATGCACAAACAGGAATTAGTCTTACTTCAAGCTGTTGCAGCCAGATGCCTTTTTGTAGACAAGCCTGGTCATTTGAAGTAGGCTGAGCTGCCATTCTGTGTGCAGTATGTGCTTACCTATGCCCATGGAGCACCATGTCCACTTTTTCTGACATGTAAAGCTCTGGAAAAAAAACATCCGGAGGAGGTCTGAAAGACTCATAGTGAACTTCAGTCTGTTGACAAAAAGCCTTTCCTATTCACTTTTCATGCATCCCTTAGAAATATTTCTGGGTAGGGAAAATGAAAAGTAATGTTTTGGCATGTTTCCATCTGCTTCTACAAATTTCTAGCCAATTTTAAGTCTTCAGAGAAGGTTAATAGTTTTTGCCTAATTCTTTTAATTGGCCATTGTTTTTTAAAAGATTGCATATTACTGAACAGAAAAAAACCTGTGGTCTCCTGCATAGATGAAAGAATGTTTGTAAGTATGACTCTGCAGCTTGGAGAGGCCATTTCTGCATGCCGAATTGCAACCTTCTCAGGGCATTTGTCAATTCTTAGCAAACTCAGTGGGAGCAAAGGGACTTCAGGACTTTATAGTATCCTATCTTTTGCTTTGATGTGACATGGATCAGTTTTATTGGACAAAAATGTTGATTATGAATATGATTGATGCCACTAATTTGGCTAGTGCTTGGTTTATTCCAGGATAATGTTTGCACAAATTATATCTTTCCAAACATCTTGCATCTGTTGCTTACTTCCTTTGAGAATCTTTCACTTCCCCTCTGTTACGACACCTAATTGGGAACAAATCATCAGAAAGGAAATATACTCTCTGATTTAGTTAAAGCTATAGTGTTTGTTTAAGTTACTGATGCGTGAGTGGTTTGTTAAAGATTATTTTTAAAGGTCACTTCCTACTTGGAAAGGAGCCTGTAATAAGCTTCTCTTCAAGTGAAGAGATCTTTTTCTTAAAAGTTTTCATTCTGGGTGGTCTGTTTTATTCCCAGCTCCCACAGAAGCCAATGGGAAAGGATGCTCCATTATTACCTGGGGACACTTCTGGCTCTTTGTGAAAACAAAGAGGGTATTTCAAGGAGACCAGGATGGAAATATTGTACAGTTAGTACATATATAATAAAGGGTGCCTTTGCTAGGCTTGTTAGGAAAAGAAGAATCTGGATCCTTTATTTAAAAGTGGATGAACTGGGAGTGGATTAGCTAATTCCAAGTATTTTTCATATTTTTTGTAATGTATAACATCAAGAGGGTTCTGGCAGGTGTGTGCATCTCACATTTATTGTGGAAAATGTTACTTTCTCCAATTAACATTTTTATTTGGCAATTAAGGGGCCTCACAGGAATGTATAGCTTATATTCAGTACAAAAAGGAGGGAAAGATTTTCTAATATTTTTTAAGAAAAGCAAGAGAAATGAACAAACAAACAAATAAATAAGCAAACATATCTCTTCTCTAAACAATCTAAGACTTTTGCTATGCAAAGAAGAATAAATGGATTTAAGATGTAAACTTTTTTTTTTTTAAACCCACAGAGATTTTCAACACTCTTCTTCACAACAAAGTTACAATCCTAAAGTATTACGAGAATGCCTGCAAAAGCTGAATTCTCCATGGATGTTTCTAAAGACAGTGTTGGTACTGGGATCTTTGAACATTTTATTAAAAATTGAATCTAGATTTTTCTGCATCCAAAAATGAGCGTCAGAATACTTGATAGAATACATTGGCTTTAGTTATTGAAAAGTTGCAGTTTGATATTTTTATGGGATGTCAAAATTAGCATTCTTTTTGCCAGAATTGGAAATATCTGTCAAATATTCCCCCAAAAAAACTCTAAAATTTTTAAAAATATGAACACAAACACACAATAAATTTTTATGGTCTCAGTTTTGCTTTCTAATATCTTTGATGGATTTAGATGTAACAAAACATAGACGTAGATTATGTAAATTCCAATCTGACTTTAAAAGCCTGTCCAGACTCCTGCTGTGTTCTGGGTAGTTATACAGCATATATGAAGGTCTTTCTTGGATTGAAAAATACAACAGAGGTTCAAAAGTATGAATGCTTATAACAATAAGAAGATTCACAGGATTATTGCATTTATCAAAAAGAAAAGTAAGTCAAACAGGGAAAGTGTCTGCTTTGATGGTGCAGGAAAGGTTGCCCATATCTTAAGAAACACAAGAATAAGTTTATATTGACTGAAGAAACTCCAGAAAACACCTACATACTTGTCTAGGCTATTTTTCTAACTTCCCCAAGATAGTCTTATTGGAGAGTACCACAAAAAAGAAGACAATCATATGTATCTCCAAGGAGCATAATGAGCAGGAGTGCGCTGTTAAGTTTAGATTTCGGGGTGCCCTTACAAATCATTAGTATCCCTGATGCAATGAGTTGGTGAAAAATGATACAAAAATAGTAAAGCAACAGCCAGAAAAAAAAAAAAGCATATTCAGACCGATCTGTATTTAGCACAGGGTAAATGAAATATTGCTTGATGAAGTATGGTTCAATGGAAAACAGAAAACAGTCTGCTCTACTTAGAAGCTCATTTCAATGTCAGTGAGTCATTATAAACAAGGATATGAAAAAAAGCAAAACAAAAAATTTACTTGTGCAAAAGAAAAAGCATGTGACTTGCTATACAGAGAACCACCAAATACGAAGCAGTGCTTTCAAAGTGAAAGGTCACATAAGTCAAGTGTCTTGATGGGTGTGATGGCCCACAGCAAGGGAACTGAAGAAGACTATATGATATCTTCTACAAAATCTACATGGTAGGGGAGACAGGGAGGATGATGGGTAGGAAAAAGCAGAAAGAACTATTGAATTGGTGATTTAGTCTAAATGTTCTTTAGGAGGTCACAAAAAGACAAGACTGAGCTGGCTGACCCTTGAGCATGACATGACCAAAGCTACTAGTTTTGTTTGCCCAGGGTATTCATACCTTAGGAGGAACTGATATTGTCTGAACATCACTAGCTAGTTTTAACTGATTGATTTTAAGTGATTTAATTTTCATTTCATATTTCTATGTACTTTCCCAGCTCATGTCTAACTGGGAAAAAAAATGTCATTCCTGTAAAAGCCTCCATTATGACCACTAGAAACTATTGATAAGGCAGAAGAGGACCAGTGTTTGGTGCTCATCAGCTCATGCCATGTTTCTACCAAGTTATGTATGATAACAATCAATAAATTCTTTGGTCCTGTCAACCTGACTGATGAAGGCATTCATTAGTCTTTCCCCAAAAATCTCAGGATGGAAATAGTGCTGTTTCTTCCATCCCAAATGTTTTTGCCCTAGTGCGGAAGATCAGTAAGACACTTAAGGGCACTCATATCATTTGAAAGTTATTTGCTTGAAATCAGACATGTATTTAATCATTCAAGTAAATCAACCATTTGTTTCATGGTAGGTCTATATTTTATATGCAGTTTGGGCTCAAATAATTTTCTGAAAGCTCTACTTTTTGAATCTCATTGTTTTATGCAGGTAATCTCTTTGCTTTACGAGATCCCTTTCTCTCTCCACCATGCATATTCACATTAATGTCAAGATACAATTTGCCCGTATATCATCTCTATAATATATGCTGTAAATAACACAATGTTTTTGGAATTTAATTCTTACAAGAATACTACAGAACTTATCTGTACATTGTGCTCAAATTGTTAGGTACTGTGACTGGGTTTTCATCAAGAAAATGTGTCAAAGGACTCCTGGTTTGCCACAGACAAATCAAAAAGACCAAACCCCAGCAAAAAGAAGTAACAGGGAATCTGTATCTCAATACTCCCTTCTCTTCAGTAGTAGTTTCTGTATTTTTGTTTCTGTATTTTTCCTTCCAATGAATTGGATATTGTACATTTCTTTCACAGCTGTTAGGTATTTAACTCTCTTCTATCACTGTACAGGGAATTTTCATGCCTCTTTCAGAAAAGGTGATTGCTGGCAATTAGCTAAATTTTTGCAGTTGTGAACCTGAACTTTTCAACACCTAAGCCCATTTCAGACCTGGTTCTGAATAATTTTTGTAAATAGGATTCAAATTACTTGTCTGAAACTATTGTCTTTACTAAAAGATTTTTTAATATCTAGAAACACTTACTTTTAACCTGAGTTTTGAACTAAGGCATTTGTGCTTGCATAACTTTGTGCTTGCAATAGTAGTTACAGACATAGTGGCAGAGCTGTTGCAATAGAGAATCCTGAGTCAACAATCTGTCCACTTACCAAAATTACTGAGGTTTTGCTCTGTGGTTTAATTCATGGATAAGACACTGGCCCTTCTGACAATGAAGGACAAATGAACCCATGAGCCAGACTTGCAACATCCATTATGAAACTTGTTCTCAAAAACAATGTACTTAATGTTTGAAAAGATGGGATTTATCATACCATGCTTTTCAGTCTTCAAAAGCTCTCGTAAGTTCATCCAGTGCATTTGATTAGTGCTAAGTTTATACTTTGAGTTGCTGGAAGATAAAATCCCAAATGATCATGCTTAACATGTGAATATTGCATGTTTGTCTGACCTAAACACTGGATATGCCTTGGTACATAAAAAATGCTTTTGAAAATTTTGCAATAATTGTTTTGATTTTGGGTTTTTTTTGACAACAAGTATAAAGATTTGGATAACGTGAACTACGCAATATGTATTATAAAATCAATGACAAATTTTATGTTGTAATTTTAATGGTTTTGCTGATTTATATTCATACTGTTGATTTGTGAATTGTATAGTAAGAGTGTTTATGGATTTTCCATCAACATGGGGTAGACTTCAAGTTCCCACATCTCTTTTACATCTCTCCTTGACCAATATAATTGTAGATATTGTCTTGTCAATTGAAATTCACAAACTTTTTGATATAAGGTCATGATTGAGAATTTTAATAGTGGTCATAACACTATAAAATAGAATGAAACACATATAAAATCCCTGTTCAAGTAATGTTTAGTCTGAGATATAAAGTATAGTGCTAACAAAAATATCCTCAGGATGTTTAGTTAACTCCAAACCTATTGCCTTGAGAATATACAGGTTTATATGCTGGAGATGCCAGAGCACTTCAATTGCAAAGACCCAGTGACACGAGTAGCATATACAAAACATTCAGTGCTGTGAAAACACCTCGGAATCTATTGGTCTGTTAAGCAATACAAGAAGTTTTATATTAAATTCCTATATTTCCCACAGTGCATTTGAATTCTGACAAGGAGGTATTTCACCCAGGGATGTAGCTGTGCCCCTGAAGGAGGTAACCTGCACAGCAAGCTCAAAGACAATCATGGTCAGAAGGGCTTGCTGAAAAACAGGGAACTGCATTATAATACCAAACCTGCACAGCACTGGGCAACAGCCCAAACCTCTGCATATGCCAGTAATTCACTATTTCCTCTTGTCCTTCCTGTCCCAGAACCCTTAATCCAGACCATTTGGGTTCATCAGGCAGGAGATTATTCCTAGTCTGCACAGTGAGAAAACCATAAATAAAGCTGACAAACAACTAAAGCTGACTGTGAAAGTAGTTATCTAAGCCTTTTCACCATTTATTACACAGTAAGAGGATTTTACATCAGTGGTTCACTGCATTTTGTAAGCTGTTATCATTCCTCCCCTACAAATCCTGTACCTAAGAAACTCTTTTCCCCAGATAGGTACAAGGTATTCTCAGACATGACAGTGCACATTATTAGCAAGTGAAATTTACTGTCTCCAAGTTAAAAAAGTTGAAAGTTAGGGAAAAGTATGAAAATTAAATGTTGTATTAGCCAAGAATGTTGTTTCTGGTTTTTAAGTGTAGTGCTCAAAGATTATTTGACTACATTTGAAAGCATAGTATTATATAGTATGTGTGTTGCTATCCTCTCAGACTGTAAATAACTGCATTAAAATTTGTCCCGAAGAGATCTTTTTGTATATTTATCTAACTCAAACTTAGTAGTTTAAATTAGTAAATTTAAGATTATTTTTTACATGGACACCCCAATCTACAAGAAAAAAACAACTTACTCTACTAGCTCATTCACACTTAATTTTTAAAAATCAATATGAGGTGAATGCTAGTGCTACCAGGGGAACATGATAGGGACCCTGACAAGGACCTGTCATTCACTGTCAATTAAATCACCCCATTAAATGTTAGATTTTCAGTTGGAGTGAATACTGAGCCATAATAAATAGCAAACACCCCAAGTGGGCAAGCAGCAGACTATGTCATATCTTACTCTGACAGCTTGAACTTTGGACCTGTGAAAAACATAATTACTGACAAAGAATCACCAATTCTTTTCTTAAGTCTTCCTTGCTCAAAGTGACAGGTTCCCTGTTAGAGGTAAAAACTTCTGGATTTAATGAATAATGATGAGGTACTAGTTCTTTTTGTTGCCCACGCTGACTGCTTTTCAGAGTAATAATTTTATATATCCTGACCTGCAAATAACTTGATGTCTTTGCATAGAAGGCAATCTTCAGCAAGGACACAAAACTCTTCCCCTCTCTTAAATGGTCCAACAGGACCAAGAAGAAATCTATATTTGACAAAGGCTTGAGCTGAAGATCCTAGTGAGAGATTATTGTGTTAAACTTTGTCAACTGCTAGATCTATTTTTTTTTTTTATTTGTATTAATGTATTTATTCTTCTAGTCAACATTTCTCTGCCTGCAACCCCCTCTCCCCCTTCATCTGTCATTGTCAGGGAACATAAATATCTGCCCATCATACTATCGGTGGCATTGCCACGCAGTTCCTGTGCAGGGCTCCTCTGTTTTAATCTGATATGAGTCAGATGTGATTAGTGCAACTAGAAAGGATCTTGACAGCCTGCTTCTTCCCAAGGGGGGCTTTGCACCATGACAGGAGAAGCCCACAGCCAGACTGTGCAGGGAAAAGCAGAGCATTAAAAATGATGTTATTAATCTCATACACTTGTGGGCAAGCCAGGCATTGTCTTGGACTGCCCTTGAAATTAGATTTTCCTACCAGAATGTAGGGTACTGTGGCAATTTAATTTCCTTATATGAAGTTGTGAGGATTATATAAATCTGTTTTTTCTGAATTCATTTTTTAATAAAAGAAAGAGCTCTGGAGTTTGTGGAAGTTATTAGCAACATAATAATAAAAACATATCGACATCACCTCAGTTCCACTAGAGCCTAAGTGAAGACAATCATTAGACCATTTTTAAGAGCAGAGTTCAAAATACAGTGCATACAAGCTCCGCAGGGTTTGTTCAGCTGACAGTAAATATGGCCTGAGCATGTTTGTTATGGGGAGAGGCAGTCTGCCACGGGGGATTAGCTTGTCAGCAGTGAGCAGGCTATAGCCAAGTGGTACAACATTTCCTTTCACAATGACAAGAAGAAAAGGATCTACAGCGAGGGCAGCTGTGGCCGTGATGTGGCAGAGGTTAGTGTGTTGCGGGTTAGCCTTCTCCCTGTTCCATGTCTCCCACTTCAGCAGGCTGCGGTAATGGGGGACTACATCTTGCTCGTCTGGAAAATCTGACCGTTGAAAGTATGTTTTTCAAAGACATGCTGTAAATGTCCACTTTTCAGCATCTGCTTGTCAGTATTATAGTCCTGCTTTAGACAAAAAGAAAGGATACATTCTTCATGTATTTCAGTTTCACAGCAGATTTCTTCACCACTCTAATCAAAGCCATGTTACTGAAGACAATGAAGTCAATCACTTTTTTTAAAAAAAAAAAAAATTTTGCACCATTTGCTTAAATTCTGGTAATTTTTTATTTAAGCAAAAGTTGGAACCTTTTTTTATTTTCTATTTTGCATTACCATCGTACCAAAACACTTTTTGCCCACAGAGATACAGGACTTTAGTTTACTTTTACCCTACAGAAATGCTTTAAGGAGCATTCCAGCGAAGAATGGAAACACGGAGGACACAGGATTCTGAGCAACACGCAGCTTTTTCCTAAAGCTAACATACAAATGAGTGAAGGGTTCATTATGGACATTTCTCATTTTAGCAAAGTAATATTTTTCCATTTTGAAAGCACATGGTGTTAGAAGAAATATATTTCGATCAGAAAAAAATATGGCCACCATCTTGAGTCTTTAAGCTAAGAGGTCCTCTAAGAGATCTGAGCTGGAGCTGGCTCTGTAGAGTCCCAGAGATTTACAGCTTGATTAAACTGAATGAGTCAAATGATATTGCATCCAACTCTACAGTTTTATTTTCATAGTACAGAAGCTTTATTGTGAATTATACAATTCATCTCATAAATAATGGATTTTATGATGAATCATAAGCACTGGAAGCAGGATTAAAGTCTTCTTGATAAGTGAATTAATTCTGTAGATTGCTAGGAATTTGTGGTATAAGCTGTTTGAACCCGTCATTTTGTTGACTGTGAATTGGTATTTAAAAATCCATGTGTGTATGCAGACAGGACATCTCCAGTGAGGTTTTAATGATTATAATGGTGCCTCTGGCTATGTTATAGTTAGGGTTGAGTCAGTGTTTCCATCATGAAGTGTATTTTTCATTTGTATGTGCTTTGACACATAAATTCACTGTTGAGTAGATTGGAGTTTTTCTGAATAATAATAACAAATTAGAATGTTTCTAAGTCTTAAAATTAGAAAAGGAATTTTAGGAGTGTATTTCTCAATGGAAAAGTTTTCTGCTGTTGGAATAGCATTTACATATAAGGTACTGAATTCAAAGTTTATCGTCTAAGACCCTTTCTCACTCTTAAATAACTACAAATGAGTCCAATTTGAAATCATAATTATTAAGTCCATATGGTCTAATCCATTTGGTGTTTTCAAAACAAAATATAAACAAAAATAAAAAATTAGACTTAGTACTTTTTTTCTCCATTCTATTAAGGACCACAATCTGTCCAAAATTTTATGGACATATCTGATCCAAATTTTAGCATTACAGATACATTCTTATTGACTTTTGTGCATCCATATGGTGAGAACTTGCCCCTAAGGATATGTTTAAACTGCAGCCAAATGTTTAACCATAGAGTTTATAGAGTTTAAACTCTCTAGCCTGGGGAATAATCACTGTATAATTGTGGCAGTGCAGAACTCATCTAATGTTAATCTTAAAAACATGTATATAGAGATAGCTTTGTCATAAGCTGTGAAAAATTCTGTGCAACTGTCAGATATCCTGTTCCTCACACTTTCTCTGGTTAATACAGACTGGATGGGTCTACAAGTGCTATACCAAACACTTTGATGAAAATACCATCTAATTCTATTAACAAATACCTCAAGATAGAGTTTAAGGAATATTTTTATGCAGGATATTGCCCAGCTCTTTCTGAACGTGACTAAATTGTGTAAAGTATATGATATGTGGCATGACTGTTAAATTCTATAAATCTAGGGGATGGAAGAGTTACTGCTTAGTCATAAATATGTTTCTCCAAATATGCACTTAGCTTTGGTGTGAACAATTAAAAATATTAAGACTTTTTAAAATTATAATATTAATAATATACATTTTAAAATGTCTTGGAAATACTTGGGAAAAATATTATGACCAGTGGTTTATATTTATGATATGTATAATTATAGCTATAATTATAATGCATGTAAATGGCAATGAAAATGGTTCCTATTTTGCTAGTAACCATCTAAATATACAGAAAATTACATCTCTACTTCAAAAAGTTATAATTCAAATAAAGTCAACCTTATTCTCCATTGTCATGTATTCTATATAGACAAGCAATAGTTTAAAAGAGTATGGTTGTTCTCTGAGAACACCTCATGCTCTATTTCTGTATCCACAATGTACACAAACCTTGTGTAGACAGTGGAACCGGGAGTTTTATATAAATACATATAGTCAAGTAGTGTATGAATTGAAAGATGCTTGTACCACTATCTTTACTCATTTTTCATTGGTAGGACCACGACTGCTTTCTAGGCTTATTAAGGGTTACAAGACATCTTTTTTTCTGAAACAGAGAGAACCTGAGGTTCCCTCTGTTTTTGTGAGCCTCCCCTAATCATGTCTGTTTAAAGGCAGTTGTTCTGCTTAAGGAAGCTTGACAAGTAACTGTGAAGCAGCTTGAGAATTTAGGGCAGGCTGGTTTCCACTGAGACAAGTCTATGTTGAGAGTGTTTCATGATACCAGCACATTGATGAATTAACACATTAACCACTTCATATTTCATCATCCATATTTTTAATTTTGTCAGCATTTATTTAACTTTTCCTGGTCATTGCTTGACAGTTGTAAGAGTTTTTCCTGCCACCTGCTACTGTTTTTATTTCCGTATGGACTTAGCAAACAACTGAGAAAAAGGACAAGATCTACACTCCAAGTTTGCAATCTGAGATTCAGGGAGTCCCCTCTAGAAATTAATAAACTTTACAAAGATATTCTACATATTACAGATGATAAAAAGCTGCTTGACTCAGGGAGCCTTTTTTCTTTCTTTTTTTTCTTTTTTTTTTTTTTTTCCTGGCACTATTATTTTCTTATCTGATGGGAGCTCATTTCCAAATAGCTGCCAAAATGTGGGTATGATCCAAACTGAATTCTAGCTTTGGTGGGGTCTAAATGCAGATGTAGACATTGCAACTTTTGTGCATTGCTAAAGATGTTACATATGCGTTGAAAATATCTGTGTGTCTTGGAGAGAGTTTCTTACTTCTGAAAATCAGGCCACTGATATTTGGCACACAGACTTAAAAACCTGGGCCAAATTATATCATTACCAATCATTATCTAATGCATTCAGTGAAGGGAATAAGTAATGGATTGGGAAAACTTAAGCTTTCTACTTTCTTGTTCTTTTTATAGTCAATTTTCTCATCCCATGTCCTATGCTAGCACTGAGAATCAGCGCTGGACATAGCCCACATACATTTGCGTGTGAGAATAAGAAACAATTACAGAGCAGATGGATTTATTTAGAAAATTTATCTGTGTCCTAAGGAACAGAATGAAATAAACAAATAAAAACTCCTAAGACAAGAGAAAGTCTGAGGAGGGTAATGGAGGGAGGGAGGAGAAGGAAAGAATATAAGTATTTCTTGGCTGATATGCCCATGTTGACACTTTTTTCCATAGAATGTGCCCAGCTACCACTCTATTCCCTGTATATTCAAATCAGCTCAGTATAGCACTTCACTTGCTAGAAATGTTACTGTACCTGCCTTTTCTAATGTAAACTATGATAGGGGTGTCTCTTTTCCCTCAACATCTTAATGTTAATTAAACAGCAAGGCATTATTCACAGGGAAATTCCTCCTCCTCTTGGAGTCTATAATAGAATGGTATTGTTAGCTGAGTGATTTAGCCTTTTAATAGATATTTGTCTTGGTTTTACTGAATTAGAGAAAAATAAAGAATTCAGATCTGAGAAGCATGTAAAGGGCACCAAGGGTACTAAGTTAAAGAAAACAAAAGTACTGAAGAAATTTATTTCTATATGAGAAAAATGTTACAGTACTTCAAAACATATTCCCATATTATAACAACTTGCAATTCCAAAGTGCTTGTTGCTCTGGCCTTCTGTTTTTTTATGTAATATCTCAAAGTGAATTTTCATGTGTGTGCAACCACCTTCATTTAAGAATGCATCATAACTGACACAAGCTAAAAGGGAGAAAACAAAAAGTAAACCCAAACTTTTCTCCTGACAATTTTGTGATTAGGATTTTGCTGAATATTTATTTTCCAACATAGTACACTCAAATGAACAAGCAAAGCTTTGCAAACACTGTCACCACCTGTATATCCAAGCTAAAAACTTTTAATATTGGTTGTATATGTGCTTTCTAAGATACTTGAATTACACAGAGAATGATACTTCTCTGCTATAGAGTTAAGATTACAATAACTACTTATGCAGAATACAAAATATTTTTTCTTCAGAGTTACTGTATAAAATTATGAGTTTTAATATTTAATGAAAACAGGGAATAGCTTCTGTCTGTAACAGGAAAAAAATTTGATGTCCAGATATATAAATAATTTGAAAAGGAATTTAGCTAAGGCTCTATTGCCCTTTTTATTTAAATAGTGAAAATCTATTTGTCTTACTTGAAGTCACTGATAGCACATACTCAGATTCAAACTTGGTCATATAATCTATCCTTTTCACTCACTTAATTTTTGAACTGAACATCGAATGGACTTGCTCTGAAAAGCCAAAATCTGATTGAGGTCAGCAGCAGTTTATCACAAGCTGGGGGTCAGATCTATTATAAACTAGAAAACTTTGGAAAACTTATGTTATACTTTTTATTATTTTTTATAACTTTGCCTGAACATATTTGCTGTTTGTCAGATTGAATAGACTAGTTAGTTCTGAAAACCATCCATGTCAGAATAGTCCACAATTTATCACATAATGACTAGGGTACACAAAACTAAGGAAAAAGCTACTTTTTCCAAGTGGGGTTCAGAAGGCTGCAAGTTGTTGACAGATGTTCCAGCATCATTTACCAAAACAGGCTATTAAGACCCCCTGTCTGACCCACTGCTGTGTTTGGCTGAAGATCAGAAAGGGGCTACCTGTGCATTAGCCAGTGTTACCACCTTATATGACAGAACAAGTTGTTTTACAGACTGAAGCACTAGGAAAGAGTTTGCATTTACAGCCCTGTTCTGTTTGATTTAGTTGGGGGGTTTTTTGTTTGGTTTTGTGTTTGTTTGTGGTTTGGTTTTGCTTGTTTTTTTTTTTTTTTTTTTGTTTGTTTTTTGTTTTTTTCTGGAGGAAGTTAAAGCCACTGCCGCTTCTAACAGTGATTTCAGGACAAAATTTGCCTCAGGAAATTATCTGACAGCAGTTCTGGGTTAGAACTGCTCTGCGTTACCAGCCCACTTTCTGTAATTTTATTGTCAAATTTGTGACTTTATTGGCTCACTTTGTGGTAAGTGTTGCTCCTATTCATTTAAATGTTTTTCTTTGCAGCATTTCCTTCAGGGGCTACAGCCTGCATTGAGAGTATGGAAACTATTTCCCCAGATGGAGCCAATGAATGTTCTGAGGCCTAATAATATATGTATCCTCTTGCAATTCACAGTAAATTCCAGTAAACACTGGCCTTCATCTGAATGCTTGAGTACACCACTTTCCAGAGCTCTTGGCAGGAATGATGCGGGTGTGAGGGGAGCATATCTATATCTTGTCATTTATCTGTGCAGGAGGAATCTGTGCTGATTTTCTGAACCTTACTTGACCACTGACCACAACAGGCGGTTTTGTATTTAACTCTGCCAGAGAGCTGTAAAGATGACATATTCATTTTTTCATCTCCTTTTTTTTTTTTTTTTGTACAAATGGGATCTAAAGTCTTTTTTAGCTGCTGGCTCCTAATCTCGCACTTTGTGCTTTATATTTGGACCCACTGTCAGCCGTAGCACTCATAGAAGAGTGACATGGTTTAGGTAACAATGCACTGCAATTCTAGCTCTGACTCGCAGACCTCCTGGTGAGACCTCCCAGCATACCCTTTGGTTATGGTGTGCTGGGAGCAAAGAGCTCATGGAGACCTAGGCATCAGGAACTGGGTGTATTACACTAGGTTCTTCACCTATGGAAGTATAGAACAAAGCTTATTCTGGTCTGGACTCAGACATTCCAATAAAGCCCCTCAAAGGTAGCTGAAACATAAAAAAATCATTGCAGTAAACAGCAGCCCCTCAAGGAGGCTTTAGTCGGTTGCAGTACCAGGCATGTGGAGGGAAGAATGGTGTGTAATCACTTCCAGATAAACAGTGCTCCATGTCCATGAGCTACTGATGAGCAGCTCTTTGAAGAGGTCCAAAGGGAGAAAAGAGTCAGAGAGGATGATCTGAATGCCCACCACTGCCCTGCCTTCAGTGGGATTCCTGGATACGGTGTGTGGTCTCACTGAGCATGGGCTATGTACTGTTTCTATATGTGAACAGGGTGACAAGAGTCCCACAGGCAGTGAAAAGTACCTCATTGTGCAGGCAACACTGCCAGTGCATCTGCTTGATTATTTCCTCTGGAGGCCACTCCACACTGGTGCTGAGTCCCCCTCCAACCAAAAAGTCACTGTTCTAGGGCCCCTGCTTCAAAAAAATCTGATATGGTTTGATTGTGGCCCAGAACATGGTTCAAGTAACTTGCTGCTGATACTCATTAGAAGTGTATAATACTGTTGTTCATAGATTCCTCAAATTTTTTTGTTTCTCATGCTCAACCTCAACTACTCTCTCCCACCTGTACATTTCTGGTCTTCTGTCTTTCCTTCTTAAATTTCTTTGCACATAAATTTATTGGACAATGTCTATGCATTCCAACATGTAGGCTGTAGTCACTTACAGCACACGAATTACCTCCTGGTTCTTTTTTCTAGGCTCTGAATCCCATTACTAAATATGAATAGAGCTTTGCACTAATTTGCCATGCTCAGATTTCACTTGTATCTTTCTTAAGGTGGGAAAAGCATTTGGTATCTTGTACCATGATCCACATTTGTCCTTCTGGGGTATGCAAACCTAAATACACTTTCCTCAAATAAATTACAACGTTAACTGTTGTGAAGGCTATATTCTCACTCCTATTTACTTTTATTTTCTGCATAGACACATTTTTTGTCAGGTCCTTATTCTGAAGGAAAATCTTCTGTCCCAATCCCAGACATAGTTTTTTAACTTCACAAACAGAAATGTAATTAATTTAGGAGTTAATGTTTACCAGCATTTTTTCATCTGAGTCAGTCCCTTAAGGTTTTTCTACAATTCATAAACAACTTTTATCATTCATAAAAAAACAGAAGGCCAGAATGTTGCATTATCAAGCTGTTAAAATTTCACAGAATTTTTCTTTAAACATACTAAATAGCATTTTAAATACTGATAAAGTATGTGTCCAAAAGGGCTTACCCTTAGATTCAAATTTTGGATTGGTCAAGTGGCCAGTTTATCTTTAGCAAATCAGCCTTTGTTGGTTAATAATAGATCAATAGATTGACTTTGTCAAAACATAACATTTGTTTATCAAGGTAGTACATGGGTGGAACTGCTAAAACAAACTTACTATACCTTGTAAGTGAGGTATGATATTCTATGCAAATAATAATTAAAAAAAATCCCTCTCTATTGAGAACCTGAGACTGGTTTCCTGCTGGAAAAGTAAATAATTTATGCTTTCAGGAAAGTGCCCTTGGCTTAGGTTTAAATTCTTCATTGTGTCAGACCCTGCAGCTTCAATGAACTTGGCAAGTTCCTTATTTTTATGTAGTTCACATTTGGAAGAAAGCCACACATGTACATCTCCCTACCTGTAGCTTCCCACACATCTTTGTGACAAGTCTCTCACCTTCTGTTTTCGTCTCATATACAGTAACATTGAATGTAAGCGATGGTAAAGTATATAGTGTATGTTAGTCAGCTTGCAGTGTAACATCATAAAGTGTCTGGTGATTCAGGGATTAAGGATGCTATATATCAGTAAAACAACTGAATGATAACTAATTGACTCCACCTGAATGCATGGTCTATTCTTTTGTTGCAGAAAGTAAAAACAGCAGATGAAAGTTTCACATAAAAATATTTTATTTTGTTATATGATGTTAATTTTCATAATGTGATGCCATTTCTGTCATGACCCCTTTATATATATTAAAATGAAACACTTGGGTGTAACATAAAGCAATGTATAACAATATAGTTGCCAAAATAGACATTTCTTCCCATTCAATTTAGGTATAACTCAGTTGCCTTTAATTGTATTATCATGAGTGTAGTGCTAGCTCTTTATTTGTCTTCCTGCTTTGGGCTTCAGTGGAATGAGTTCCTGGACTTAATGGCTTTGCAGGTTTGTTATATTTGTTCAGCATGTTTGCTAAGCAATGAGCACTTAGCATTTGTCATCTGGCATCTTTCATTTTCTTTCCCCAGAGCACTTTATAAAGGCCGCCTTTTGTTTGGGGCCAGGGGGTAAGGTACCTTGGCATATTTTGTGTCCTTTCAGAGTACTATGCATCTAGCCACACACGTGTGTGGGAAGGTCTTGCAAATTTAGCCTGTTGCAACAAAAGAATAGATCTTCTCTCTTGTCTTCAACCACCATAGTGAGTAGCAATATTAATGAACAAAATCTGAATAAAAGGTAAAAGAATCAACATCGTCACTCCTGTTGTCCAAACAAAGTATTAAGTTTGTTTTAAAGTAATTCCTGATACTTGCACACTAAAAAAATGAAGCCTGTTCTGGAGGGACATCTGTTTCTGTGTATAAAATAGTGATGCCGATTAGCTGTGGTTAATAGTCCAAAGTCTGATTTTTCATGAGACATTTCATTTAGGCTGGCACACCTGGCTCTTAGCAACACCAGTCATTAATTTTATCATGCAGAAGCTGGCTTACACTTTAGAGGACTATGGACACATTATAATTTACTGCTTAGGAAGACATTGGAGGACGAAGGAGCAGTCAAGTGAATGTATTTATGATCATCTTCTGCAGGAAACAGGTAAACAGACAGATGTACCTTTTGAAGTCCATAAGAGAGTGTACTTTTGTTACAGCCAGTGGTTTGTAGCTGAGTCCCTTTGTATAAGTATGGGAAAAAATGTTTTTTGCTTTTTGTTTACATTTATTAAAAGTTAGAGTCTACCTTCATACATTTTATAACACTATGTTCCTTACATACACTTCTGGGGTGATGAGGTCACTGAGGAAAGATTTTTATAATTCTGACTAGATTTCTATCGACTTCAGAGTGGGAGGTATAATTCCCTTTACAAGTCTCTGTTTTCTGCGGTCCAGATGTTCTGTGTTCTTTAATCATACATAAAGCACAGGGTCAAAGTCTTAGTCCTGATCATTGATAATACCACTGTCAGTTTTGGCTCCTAGATGAGATTCCTGGATGAAGAAAATGTGCTTCTAACTTTACTTATAAGTCATTGCTCTCAGTGTCATGAGACTACCAACAAAAATGCTTAATGTGTCTTTATGAATAAAGACAGTCCCTTGCAGAAGAATACACCATGTTGTATAGAGGACCTTCAGTTTTATAAAATTTTACAGTTTGGAAATTCAAAGAATTAGGTCTTGTGCTGTTGAACATGGGTCAGATGAACTGTTTTTTTATTTTCCTTCACTTTTCTTCATTCATGATCTACAAAGCCTGTTCATGCCCAATACTGTTTCCTATTCTTGTCAGGCATTTTCTTTCACATTTGTCCCTTTCTTATTAAATGAGCGTTGCTCTTGCGGTTCAGATAGTCAAAGTGGATTGAAAGGAAAGAAGTCTGACCCCAAACTGCCAGATGTGTTTCACCAGTCTCTCTAATGCACCCTTATAATATAAGAATGATAAAAAAATATTATTTCCCTAATTCATAAAAGTTTGAAAATAAATATATTAATGTCTAGTGAACTTTTACATTGATCAATTCTTATCATTAAATATTCGTACTGCTTCTACTTCCAACTTGCCCTCTGCTTTAGATAAACTGTGCTGTAAATTTTGGAATTTGTGAGGAATTCATAGGGATAAATTATATGGAGACTGTCTTCTCACAATGAGTTTTCTAACTTTTGCCTGAAGAGACATATAGAATCACAGAATCATAGAACCGTAGAATGTTATTGGTCGGAAGGGACCTTTAAAGGTCATCTAGTCCAAGCCTCCTGCAGTGAGCATGGACATTTTCAACTAGATCAGGTTGGTCAGAGCCCCATCCAGCCTGACCTTGGATGTTTCCAGGGATGGGGCTTCTGCCACCTCTCTGGGCAACCTGTGCCAGTGTTTCACCACCCTCATTGTAAAAAAATTCTTCCTTGTATCTAGTCTAAATCTGCCCTCTTTCAGTTTAAAACCATTATCCCTTGTCCTATTGCTACAGGCCCTGATAAAAAGTTTGTCCCCATTTTTCTTATAGGCCCTCTTTAAGTATTGAAAGGCTGCAATGAGGTCTCCCCAGAGTCTTCTGTTCTCCAGGCTGAACAATCTCAACTCTCTCAGCCTTTCCTCAAAGGAGAGGTGTTCCAGTACTCTGATCATTTCTGTGTCACTCCTCTGGACCCAGTCCAACAAGTCCATGTCTTTCCTGTGCTGAGGACTCCAGAGCTGGATGCAGTACTGCAGGTGGGCTCTCACCAGGATGGAGTAGAGGGGCAGAATCACCTCCCTCAACCTGCTGGCCATGCTTCTTTAGATGTAGTCCATGATACAGTTGGCCGCCTGGGCTGCGATCTGTCATTGCTGACTCATATCCAGCTTTTCATCCACCTATAGAATAAGGTTTCACATGTTTCCTATGTGTACCACATTTCTCATCTCCAGACCCTGCTCCAGGCTCTGTTTCATTCTTTTGAAGCTGCTTAAGACAAGGTTAGATTTTTGGCCTATTAGTAAACCTTTCTGTACTTAGTAATTATGAATACTGCTTGTTGACACTGAGCTTAAGAATGGCATGAAAGTATGCTATATAATACAAATCCTAATTGAAAAAAAAAAAAAATCATAATTAAAATCTGGAGGATGCCTGAATATACTTTTTAATGTATGAGATAATGAAGGTATATTTCAATGTGAAAAAAATTAATGTTTCTGAAAACATCCTATTGTACGGTTTAATGTCAAATCATACTTAACTGTCAGCTTTCAAATACAGAACACTTAAAATGAAACAGCATTATGTTCAGTATTAAGTATTTTACTTTTCCCATCGATACTGTGCTTTTTCCATTTGCCTCTGCTTCTATTGTGTAATATATCTCCTGTAAAGGAACAACAGTTGATTAACAAATTGTGTACAAGGTGAAAGGATTTTAATTAGAATAAAGCAATGGAATTTATTCAGGTCCTTGGTTTTAAAAGATAAATATTTATAGGAAAAAGTGTTAAACAAGACTAATGTTTTTACAGAATGGAGCTGAACACTGTAAAGTGTGTTTGGTCCTGAACTGCTTTTCACCTCTCTCTGAAAACTGTTCTGCAGTCAAACAGCATTTTATCTGCATATTTCATAACTAGTCTGTCTGTACTTTTCACCAGTTTTTTTACACTTTGATCTGATAACTCCAGGAGCAGTCTGGTTTTCTGGGGTTACCGTGTTCCAGCTGAACTTTGGCAGTGGGGAGTCACCACTGTTCGTTGACTTATCAGCCATTTATTTAAGTAACACCCAGCTAAAATGAGTACAAATGAAAAGCTGTTCAGTTGATGATGCAAGATTAGAACAAAAGTAAATGAAGTTGTGGCTGCAGGTCAGCGCTGGTACAGCTCTCAGGTACGTGGAGTGCAGAGTAGGCTGGCTGCACAAATGATGGGGAACCCTCCCACCTTGTCTGTATCAACCTCCTCTAGTCCAAGGGGTATGCTATGCAGCTCCCAAGGCTAGGCTATAAAATCCCAGTGAAATTTGGCCTAAGGGGACTAAGACTTCAAAGCAGTTAGTAAAATCCTGACTGCCCAAAAGTAAGCAAGTCCTTTGACTCTTTGACTGCACAGAGGCAGGGATTTTCCTGACTTTTAAAATTGCCAACCAAAAACCTGACTGAACTCTGGATCTTCACCTACACCTTTCTTCTCAAGTATGTGTTTAGAGTAACTTTTACTAACAATGAAATATTACTGTACATATAACTGGATAAACTGTACCTGGGGATCTTCTCATTTTAAGAAGTAACTAAATATTTTAAGTATCTTTTCAGGGAACTAATCTAATTTGGTAATTAACTCATGTATTCAGTACACTTTGAAAAGGTCTTTTAACAAGGAGTTTGTCAGATATTAAGAGTACAATACTTGATGTAAACATAAACAATGGCAAACAGAAATATATTTATTTTAGTTTAGTTTTACAGGTTGAGATAATCTATGTGCCCCAATAACCCACAAACTGCACACAGACCATCTCCTCTAACTTTAGTTTGTATAAACACTGACTAATTTTCATGGATACACACAAAACTTTGTGGATCTAACTATAATATCCTATTTTATACTAATTCATTCTGAACTGATTTAGATTATTAAAATCCCACACATAAATTAGAAATCCTTCATGAACTCTCATATAAAAATCTCACTTTCATCAGTCTGTTCAAAATTATTCATAGGGGTCAGACCACTGAACAATCGCAGTTTTCTGTGTTGCTGATAATGTCCTACTTTGGCTGAGAAAAGTGGAATCTTTCCACTTCTCAATTTCTTTTGATAAGAAATTGTTATATTTACTGTATAGTTTGCAGCATGGAAAATGAATAGAATAATCTCTTTCGTATATTCCTTCATCCTCGAGCATCACAGCACATAGTACCTGTTGAACATATTGAATCGTAAGAAAGTGTGAAACACCTTTCTCAGTGAAATAGTGCTAGTGCTAATATGAAATGCATGCTTTAGGGATTTCATATGCTTTTCAGTGGTTTTTTGGTCACTTAGGTACACTCCATGTTAGCGAGCTTGCCCAAAATTGAATTTCTTGCAATCACTTTTTGAGTGCACTGTAGTACCTACAAGCTGTTTAGCTGTTTGCAGTGACTTCTTCTACACAAACTCTATACATAATAAAATATAGACTTAACATTTGGGAATCTCTATATGTGATACAGTTTGAACAACATGATTGTTCAAAGCAAATGAAGATAGGGTCACTGAAACATAAGCTATGTTCTTTAAAAAGTTGTAAACTCTGTTAATATATATCATTTTCCCCAAAATAGTGGCATTTAAAGCTATATATATTAGAAGTACAATAAGAACATGCAAGAACTAACATAAAATCTAAATTTTTGGCTTTTTTGTGAATATTCTCATTTTTATTAAGTGAACCCATACTATATTTCTTTAGTGTGTAAGAGCTGTGAAAAAAGTCAATAACATTTTTTGTTACCAGCAGTCTGGAGATTTTCTTGTTTTTATTTATTTCTCCTAATGTGCTAAAAGCACATTCTCAGGTATTTCTCATTTTGGCAAATGATCGTTGTATACCACTTTTTAAACTTAGCAACACTTTTTCCATATTAGCAAGGCATACACTCAGATTCCACAGCTGCATTTAAGTCATTTTTTGGCCTGTTTTCCAATGAAGAAGAAAAGTTTAAATTTTTTTAGAAATTGATGTATTTGTCATATTCATCAGATGGCACGATATTCAAGAATTTAGTTTGTTACCTATGACTTCTCCAAGAGGTCAAGAAAGCGTAGTGGATAGGGTTCATGATAAATATTTTCTACTCCATTTTTATATGTGCTCCATAAAAAATATTTGCTGTATCAAAATTCTTCAGCACAGAATTTAAAAAAAATACATCACTGGACCACTGTAGTTGTCAATACCTTTTCCAACAAAATAATACGGGATTATTACATATCCTCCTGATCAAACAACTTTTACCAGTGCTCTGCTTTTCAAAAAGAAGTAACAAAATTTCACTTTTCAAGGCTTTTTTAATATACCCCTGAAGTTTAATAGCTGAGTTCGGGGAATTACCTTTCTGCCTTTTGACTCCTGCTTCAACATTTGTTCGTTGACTTTGACATTTTTCAGGGTAGTTTTGTAGATACCGTTTAAAGCACTACTTGATAGCTCTAATTCCTTAGTAATAGTGAGAGTCTACAAAAACATATTGCGTTCATCTTTGACTTTCTAACATTAATTCCAAATGCAACACTTGTTTTTTTTTTTTTTTCCCAGCCTTCCATAATGGCTCCTACCACTCTCTCTGCCTTATGATTTTGTTTTTGAGTCTTAGAGCTTATATTTAGGTCTATATGTATGCTATATATATTAAATGGCATTAATACAAATGACAAAGGGTTTTGTTATAACACAATGTGTTAGAAATATGATTTTAAGGAGAGAGAAAAAAATACAATGCAGATTTTCTGAAGCTGTGATAACAGTGACAGAACCATTTTTTAAATTCTTTTTTTTTTGGTGTTGTTCAACTCAAATACATTGCCTCTATCTCACACTAAAACCTGGGGATCAATATCCTACTGCAATGAAGTACATGTTAATTTCTTATACTCAGCCACAGGCACGGCAAGAACAACTCTCAGGACATAAAGGACATACAGAATTTACCTCCTTCATTGTTGTTAGAGGTACTTCCATGGAAGCAATTGCTTTTCATGGTCTGTGAGTGCTGTATCTGTGGAGTTACCCAAGAGCAACACAAACACCCGTAGTGATGTGGTCATGAATTCTGCAAAAGAGTTTGGAAGCCATTGACAAACAAACAATAAATTACTCCTATGTAAAGCACAAACAATAGAATTAGACAAATATTCTTATGGATTTGTTTTCCCTGGAAAATTCTGATTCAGTGAAATTAAATAGTTTTGCAGGAAAACATTACATTTGCTAAGATCCCTGACAGAATCCAGTCTGCTAGACAGGCAAACTGGGCCTCCCTGCTGGTTTATGGGGCTCCCCACTCCTAGGAGCCCCATAAAATTCACGGTCTGGTGTGATTTTTGTCTAAGATATTTAGCCAGATGGCTCTGTGGCTTGGAATTTTTGAAATATTCCATTTAATTCTCCCAAAACAAAATATTTTTAAAATTTCCATTCCAATTTGGGGTAAACACCTGTTATTGGAAGAGAAATTTATTACTGAATGAGTATCTCTGTTCTCATAGAGCCTCAAAAAATGAAGGGGCTTGGCTGCAAGTCCCATCAGCTGTCAGATTTTACAAATCCCTTATACAGCTTTATCAGCAAGGTGCATAGTTGTCACCACTGTGTAATCCTATGTTGAATCTACACCTATAGCTTGAAATGCAGTCTACTCAGAGGAAATGTGGATGTAAATCTGGGAATTACTTTTTGCCTTACTCACTTTCTAAGGAAAAGAATAAAGAGTGTTCTTTCTTTAAATATTCATATTATGAACTGTGGTGAGACCATTAATGTTGTCTTTTGTTTTCAATGCAGAGTTTAATTCTCCAGCTCTATTTTATTAATTCCTTGTGGAGTGAACAGTGACATTCAGGAAGTAACAAAGCTTTTGCAGAAAATCCTTCACTGAAAGTCACAAAAAAAAAAAAGAAAAAAAAAAAGATAATACTTTCACTGATAAATTTGTCAGGTGAACACTTAAATCCACAATGTCATTGTAGTCTATTCTACCTCAGTTGCAATGTAATACATTGTACAGTTTTTTCACTGCAGTTCATATGTTAGCAAGATATGTTAGCTTCCTAATCCTAGGAATTCCTGTTTTACCTTTTCTGTCAGAAAAATATATAGTCAGAAACAGACTTACAATAAAACCAAAGGGACTCTGACATTATACCTCACACATCTGCATTTTTATCTCTGTCCCTTTGGAAGAAATAGGCAGGAACAAAAGACTTGAGACTAAAGAATCAACAGTAGATTTTTTTTTTTTTTTTAAAAAAGATCACCACATTTTCCTGAAGTCATAAAAAAAAATAGTTACTGAAGAAACTGAAGAACAAACTTAGGACAACGCTTGCCATATTTTTCAATCCTAATCAAATTCAAAGTTTTTCTAGTGTTTTTTTCACATAGGAAAACATAATATTTATCTGATGTAGACATAAAGATTCTAGCTTTTTTTTTGAGAAACCAAATGAGCACTTCTACTTTGACACTAAAAAAAAAATGCTCATGAGAATATTCTACCAACACAGAATTATAGTTTGATAAAAACAAGAGGAGAATGTTACTCAGAAAGCAACAAGAGAAAAATTTTAATATGTGCCAAATTCTATTTCCCCCCTCCCTAGTTTATCATTTAAATATCAAGAAATCAAGCCAAATGTTTTCAAGGGCTTTATAAACTTCCTGGTATTGTTTTCCATAACCATAAGGCAGATGGGAGTTCAATCCCTGAACAAGATGTTGTGACGTTCTGGCTGTCAGAGATGTGAGCATTTCCACCCTGTTGATTCCTGAGGCTGGTTAAAAAAAAACTGGTTAAAAACTGTTACTGTTCAGTTCTTGCAAGGGTTCCAGCCAGATGCAACCCACCCCATCCTTGCTGCTGGCACCTGAACTCAAAAAGCTGTAAAAATAATGCTAAGTGCCCATCTCATTTTTTAGGCATCTCTTTAAAAATTCCCAGGTATATAAGGTGTTGTAATGGTGTAGTGTTTATGTAGACACTAAAAATAAGTTTGGACTCTTACACTAAATAACATTGGACTTACATATTGTGAATGCAATGATTATAAGAGAAAACAATAGTAGTGTCTTTTCCGTAAAGTATAGAGGAAATTTGTAAGGTAGACAGTTAATGAAATAAATACTCTGACAGTAATAAAAGAACCAATCAAATTAGCATTTAATGTATGCACACTATTGCCATTAAACTTCCATCTGTGTAAGATGCTGTAAGAAAAGTTGTTACTTTACTAAAAAGATAAAACCAAAAAACTACTTAGAAGTGGAACGACATCTGGTCAGATTCCTCCGTCATTAGTATGTACAGTTCTGCAATACAATGCTTCTGACGGAAAGATTTTCCTTTTGTGCTAAAGAAGAAGCATGGAAAGAATAGGGCCTAGTTAACCCATCCCTTTTCCTTGTCAGACCAGTTATAAACAAATTTTTATATACTTGCCGTACTCTTTATAGTTATAATGTTGGAATGATAATATACAAAACAGAAATGCAGCAAAGCATCAATTCTAAGAAAATAAAGGTCAGGGAAAGTTTGGTTATTTTTCAGTAGCCTTGAATGAGTTATTTTCTCTGGTCATTTAAATGCTTTCTACATCATTGGAGCAATAGGTTTTGAGCTGTTTCTTTTCAAATTAGCTTTAAATTTAATATGCTGTAAAAATGACATCATGTGTCAATTTAAGCAGGACTAGGTGGGTTTAAGATTCTGGGAATGTGTTGTTTGAGGCACATCAGAGCTTACCTTGCTAGTGCTTGTTGAAACTGGAGTTGATGTCAATTCTGGAAATAATTACAAACCTGACAAAACAAGTTAATAGTCTCTGAAATTATTCCAAAATGAGATAACAAGGTAAGTATTCTATTTATAAAAACAGTAGATGTAAGCTTCTTTGCCATAAACAAGTGTGTGTGGATAGTCTTTCTGATCTGATTTACGGTTGTCAGTAAATTTGTTTCTCTTTATACATTATTTCTTTATTCACACATTGCTATCTGTATATCTGTAGGGGGGTGGGAGGTACTTATAGGTTTCTTGCTATTTCCTTCAAACCTGTCAAGCTTCATGCCTTAAGGAGCTATGCAGAGGGATTATTCCTTTCAGTTCATATCTCATTACTTGATTTGTGAGTTTTGTGCTACTTGTTCAAGATAAATTTTCTGAAGTTTCGGATGATAGGACTGCTTAATTCTTTTGATGTGTAATTCATTGTGACCAGGGTGCAACCTCTTCTACTGATATTCGTTGATACTCAGAACTACTAGGATGTCCCAGAAATCCTTGTGGATATACCCAGATGTCATATATTGGTTTTACCTAGTCCAAGATTTTTTATTACTTTTGGAAACTTCTCTCTTCACAATCCATTGTCTCTAAAGTCAGGTGTTAGGGTAAAATACGCTATTTGGATGTACTGATGATGTAAAGTGTTCATTAACTACATCTCCCGTGTTAATAAACGCTATACCTGCCTGACACAGATCAGAGAGGCCATGTCACAGAATCACAGAATGGTTGAGATTGGTAGGAACCTCCGGAGGTCATCTTGCTCAACCCCCTCTGTTCAAAAAGAACCATCTAGAGCCAGTTACCCAGGACCATGTGTGGACAGCTTTTGAATGTCTCCAAGGATGGAACCACCACAATCTCCTTGGGCAAACTGTGCCAGTGCTTGGTCATCCTCACAGTAAAAAAGTGTTTCCTGATGTTCAGACAGAACCTTCTGCATTTCAGTTTGTGCCCGTTGTGTCCCTCAAAGTAGTTCAATGTGGAGGCTCTGCACTTCTATGGGTAATTTCTAAGGTTTTGTTTTAACAGATTGTTCTTATCCCCTAGTCCAGAGTAAAGCCAGTGAAAGATGTCACGAAGGGGAATACTGGGGTTGAAAAACAAAAACAAAAACAAAAAATCAAGGGTAGGTACTCTTCAAGGTAGACAACTTCCATAGCTCTTTTCAACCTTGCAGTGATGAAAACCACAAATATGTTTATTTGTGGAGGGTTTTAACATACATGCAGTCTTTTGTCTGAAATACTATTTCCAGGTAGATTGCCTGATACTGAAACAATTAAACAAGTGGCCACGGGACGTGTGTTATAAAGTTATTGTGTTTAGAATGTACAGGATGCACTGCTCACTAGTTCCCTACCTTTGTATCTCACATACTCATAACTTTTGTCAAGATTTCCCAAAAAGTAATCCAGAAGTCTTAGGTAGGAGCCATATTTCATATGGATGGCAGGCATGTGTCCAGCAATATGATGGTAGCTATGAATCACAAGCTGCTGTGCAGCAACTCTTTGCTCCAGTAAACCATGATGCTGATGCTATGCTAAATGTACTTCTTCCTTTCAGACAGCTGAAACTCTAGAAATGGCAAGGACACCCAGAAACACCAAGGACAAAAACTATTTGGCTGCTGCAATCTAGGTTGTTTTACAGAGTACTAAACTGCATTGTTACAGAGGGAGTTTCGTCGGCGACCTCTGAGAATAAGTGCTGCCTACTTTAGACAGTCATCTATGATTTCTAGTGCCAACCAAAATATTCCTTATAGTAGAGAAGAGAGCTGGAAAAGTTATATTGGAGGTTACATGCTACCAGCATAAAAGCAAAGTGTTGGTTAATAAAGCAAGAATGACAGTTTCACAGGAACTGTAGTAAATTTGTGCAAATTACTTACTAGGCTTTCGTTAATTGATCCTTTCACCTTTTCACATTGCAAATAAAATTAACAAAATGAATCGTGGCAAACAGTACAAACCCAAGCTGTCAGTCAGCTTTATCCATGAGCAAAAAGAATTAAGTTTTACATGTGATATAGTACCTGACATAGTCAAAATAGAAGTAACTCCTCTTACATCCAGCCATTCATTTCCCACTGATAGTAATTGCTGGCATTATATAGTTTACATTCCTTTTTCACAAGCATCACAATAATTTTCTGCATTCAGAAAAAGATGTCAGTCCTTTGTACTATTTAATAATGCATATATTTATACAGATATATGTTTATTTTGGGATTGTATCTCATGTGTGCAATTTTCAGATATGGCTGTAACCTTTAAGGAAATCTGGGTATCTCTTTTCATTTTCAAATCACTTCCATTAACATTCTTTCACACAGCAGATGCTCAAAGGCAATTAGTCAAGAAGAGCAAGTAAAAAGGTGTCTTTCTTGCTGTAAGTCAGGTAACAGTGCTCTGACCCTGGAATGCACTGCAGCACAAAGTGATATGTCTGCATCCTGCGGGTATAAAAGAAAAAATCTCAAACAGAAAATGGTAAGCCAAGTGTAATAATGAATTGTGATAACAGGAAGCCCTCATAAGGCCCCACCTGGAGTACTGTGTCCAGTTCTGGAGCCCCCAACACAAGAGAGATATAGAGCAGCTAGAACAAGTTCAGAGGAGGGCCACCAGGCTGGTCCAAGGGCTGTAACACCTCTCCTATGAGGACAGACTGAGAGAGTTGGGGTTGTTCAGCCTGGAGAAGAGGAGGCTCAGAGGAGACTTTATTGCAGCCTTTCAGTACTTAAACAGAGGCCTGTTAGAAAGATTGGGACAAACTTTTTAGCAGGGCCTGCAGCGATAGGACAAGCTGGTAAATGTTTTAAACTAAAAGAGGGTAGGTTTAAACTGGTTATAAGGAATTTTTTTACAATGAGGCTGGTGAAAGACTGGAACAGGTTGCCCAGAGAGGTGGTAGGTACCCCATCTGGAAGTGTTTAAGGCTAGGTTGGATGAGGCTTTGAGCAATCTGGTCTAGTGGAAGGTGTCCCTGCTCATGGCAGGGGGGTTGGAACTAGATGATCTTTGAGGTCCCTTCCAACCCAAACCATTCTATGATTCTATGATAACAAATGTCTTCTTTTAACCTGTGCTGTAAAAATATTGTATTTCTTCAACAATGCGAAAACGTATTACATTTGACTTCAACATTGTACAATCTAAGCAAAAAATATGGCCTTTTGAAGGTATCATAAAACTTTACGCTGCTCCAGGACTATATGGTATTCCATGATTAGGGTATTTTAAGTCTTCTTTTTAGTACCATTTTTTTCAATATTTATTTTTTATTCAGCAGATTAGCTTTGCTTTGAGATCACCCTAATGTGGATGAAGTTGACTTTGTTTCCTTTTGTCTTTTGTCTCTTTATGAACAGATGAAGAGCCATTGATTGTGTTTACTGACTGTGTCTAAACCTCCTGTTAAGAAGAAACATCTGGTAAAGCTGAAACTTTCACTAGAAACTAATGTTTGACTATTATTGGCAGCCAAATCTGTTTACAGATAAAAGGCATGGGTGTAACTTTCCATATAAAATTATTTTCTTAACTTATGAAACTGAAGACAGAACTGTCCCACTACAGGAGCAGAATGATCCAGGGATCTGAAACAGAATTGCACTTAGGATAAAATATGTGGCACATGTTCTGCTAAGCCTGAAGCTAATCCCTTGTCACAGCTTCAACACCGCCATGGAACCCGGTAAATTGCCCCTGTAGATTGCACAGTTGCTTGCCCACCATAATTACACCATATATTCATGCTGAACATGTCAACAGTGGGTACCTGACTAGAAGAAGAAGTAAGTAGAAAAGTTGAAAATGGTTTTTATCTTTTATTACAAAAACTCACAACTTCTCCTCAGTCTGTGCCTGAATAAAAGTGCAATGGATGTCTGGGATGTTTTCTGTTCTTGTGCATTGTCAGTACTCATTACTCATTATTTTCTTAGTGTTATGTAGGATTTGGGAGGATCTTATTTTCTGTACTACATTTACTCGGAAACAGAGTAACATTTGAGTATCAACCCCAACTGTCTTATAAAGAAGTTTGAATTTTTATCCGAAAACATTACATCTTTCTCATAAGATATTATTGAAATTGCCCTACAATTCTCCTGCACGTAACATATAAAACTGAAGCTTTCATCAGGGCAACACATAAATTGACTATTTGCAGTCTGACCAACTAGTTACTTTGTTATTTGTCTCCCTGCAATTAGGTCTTACCTGAACCTAAATTTGGTGATTATTTTTTGTTGCTTTTAACCAAGTTCTGCATCCTAGTGAAACAGCTGCAATGTACTGGTAACTTGATAACCAGCTATTTGATTAATACACACATAGTTAAAAAAACCCAACCAACCAACCAAACTACAACAACAAAAAAACCCACTCCAAATTTTTAGGTGTGTTTAAGAAAAAAATGGGTTTTAATATTCTGCTTATGCTGCCTCAGAGAATATACCAACTTGTTCAGAAAACCCAAAACTTGAGTGTTATGAATGAATTCCTCAAATCTTACAAGGTTAACATTCAGCTTTGGGAATGTATCTTGGTTCTCACACTAGAAGAACTTAACATAGTTATTCTCTTAGCTGATATCACTAAATGAGTGGGGGTTTTAATAATACTTCTGCTTTTAAACTGATTTTTCCTGTTAATATCTGATTTTATTCAGGTGAATGTTCATTTTACAAAGCCACGTAATAAGTATGCCCTGGTTTCAGCTGGGCTAGAGTTAATTTTCTCCATAGTAGCTGGTATAATACTGTGTTTTGGATTTAGGATGAGAAGAATTTTGGTAACACACTGATGTTTTAGTTGTTGCTGAGCAGTGCTTACACTTTGTCAAGGACTTCTCAACTTCTCACACTGCCCTGCCAGCGAGTGAGCTGGGGGTGCACAAGAAGTTGAGAGGGGACACAGCTGGGACTGCTGACCCCAGCCAACCAAAGGGATATTCCATACCATACAGTGTCACGCTCAGCATATAAAGCTGGGGGGGAAAAGAATGAAGGGGGAGATATTTGGAGTGATGACATTTGTTTTTCCAAGTAACCGTTATGTGTGATGGAACCCTGATCTCCTGGAGATGGCTGAAGACCTACTTGATGATGGCAAGTAGTAAATGAATTCCTTGTTTTACTTTGCTCGTGCATACAACTTTTGCTTTACCTATGAAACTGTCTTTGTCTTAACCAGGAGTTTTCTCACTTTCACTCTCCTGATTCTGTCCCCCATCCCACCGGGGTGGGAGTGAGTGGCTGTATGGTGTTTAGTTGCCAGCTGGGTGTAAACCATGACAAGGTACTTTATATAAACCTTGAATCTAATCTAAACAGTCATTCAAATACTTCAAGGCTCAGAATTTAGTGCTGTTTTAATTGATTTTTAGTTAGACAGTAGTCTTCAGAGGACTCTCTTTCATACTGCAGTAGTTTGTATTTTTGTGGTTTCAGCCTTCATTTTAGGTGTAAACAGCCCTTTAATCAGTCAGATTTTAACAAGCAGAAATGTGAGAAAGAGAAACTCTTTCAACATATTCAGTTTGATTAGAAAATTTGTCACTTGCATCTAAATATCTTTTACAGGCTTTATGATAGAAGTGGAAGTGTCATCTCAAGTGTTAGCTGAATCTGTAATTCGAGTGAATTTTTGAAGGATCAGAGTATATTTGAGGAAAACAAGGAATGACTATCAACATTTGGATGTTTTCTTTTTCTATTTGCAGAGGTTGTTCCTGTTTACAACAGGGTGCTGGAAAATATGAGGAAAAAGAGACTAGAATGAAAACAAATTTTATTTTTCAAAAATAGGTTGGGAATTTGGAGTCTCTCTCATGTTTTATTGCATTAAAAGCATTTATAACTTAGGAATCTATACACAAGTGTGCATTTAATTTGCAGGGGGAAGTCAACTTATGAAAACCTAATAATTTCTGCAGTATTGTAATATTTTGAATCAGTATTGCTTGAATTTTTCTAAGGAATTATGTATTTCATAAGGTAAAAATATATGGTCTTAATAGAGTTCCTGGGGGAGAAGGGTAGTCTGAATGCAGATGAGGTACAAGGAAAGAGAAAAAACCTAAATTTTGTGTCAAATGGCAATTTCTTTAGCTAGCCATGTTGATTAATGCTTCTATTAGCAACTTCTGTAGTGTCAGTAGGGCTTGTCAGTGACAGTATCTATTACAAAATCACTAAAAAAGTCTAAATGCTTCAAATGGAGTTCAATTAAGGAAAAAACAACTGAAAATTTGTCAATATTCCTCATAGGCAATATCTTGTGCTCTCTTTGTTGTATTTTTCATATATTTCCTCTTTTAACAAATTTTCATTTACAGGTCACACCTGCCTATGACAAAATAGCAATGCCATATTTCCCCCTTACTCCTGACTGAAGCTCTCATTGAAGAGTTGAGAAATTTTTATAATCAAAATAACAATATTTTGTAAACCTTCCTAAGTTTCTCTCTGTGGCATAGATGTCTGCTGTACTGTTGGCTGTCATGGGGTGACATTGGCTGGCTGCCAGGTGCCCACCCAGCTGCTCTCTCTCTCTCTCACTTCTCATCAGAACAAGGGAAGAAAATGAGATGGAAAGTCTCATGGGTCAAGATAAGGACAGGGATCCTGATCACTTACCAATTTTGTCGCTGGAAAACCAGACTTGACTCAGGGGAAATTAATTAAAATTGTTGCCAATTAAAATAGATTTGGATGGTGAGAAAGAATTACAAGAACTTAAATACCTTTCACCTGCTTCCCTTTTTCCCAGGCTCAACTTCACTCCTTCACTCTTGAGTCCTCTACCCCTGCCTTGAGGTGGGGAATTGGGGTTGTGGTCAGTCCATAATAGCTCCTCTTTGCTACTTATTCCTCCTCACACTTTTCCCCTGCTCCAATATGGGGTCCCTCCCACAGGCTGCAGTCCTTCAGGATAAACCTGCTCCAGCATGGAGTCCTCTCCATGAGCTGCTGGGGAATCTCTGCTCCAGTGCCTGGAGCACCTTCTCCCCTCCTCCTCAGACCCTGGGGTTAGCAGGGCTGTTTTCCACACTTCCTTTCCTCACTGCTGTGCGGCATTTTGCCCTTTCTTAAATAAACTTGCTCTGAGGTGCCACCACCTAGACTGCTGGGCTCAGCTGTGCCCTGTCGTGAGTTGGTTGCAACTGCTGTATCTAACATGGGGCATCCCCGGCCTCTCCTCACAGAGGCTGCCCTGCAGCTCCCTCTGACAGCACCTCGCCATGGACACCCAGTATATGAACACATAACTACTAACTTCTGCTAAGGTCTTTACAGCTCAAAAAAGAGAAACATGACAAAGAAATCTGATGATAAGATTTGAGAAAAGACTTTTCAAATGAAAGGTTTAAGTGCTAAATATAAATTTTGAAGAGGACAGGTACACATATAAATATAGTGGGAGAAGAAGGAGAGAGAAACTGCAAATGATAGGTTTTAAGGGACATGAATGTACACAGACAGCTGCAGAGTGTTATGCACACCACAGACACTACAGCAGATGGAAAAGAACAGGAAGGAATTAAGAGGAAAAGTAAAATAAAAAATGGGAAATGTCTTTCTAGGGAAATAGAAAGATAATTCATGAAAGGATGAGAGATAATGTCAAAAACAGTCCAAACCCACCCAATGCTACAGAAATGGGTGAATCTCTGTGTGTCAGGACATGAGGGAACTTGCTGAGCAAACCTGAGAAAATCAAAGCTGAGAAATCAGGTCAAGTGGAAAGGAACAGGCAAAACCAGGAAAATAAATAAAGAAAATTAAAATTCTGAGGAAGAAAATGCAGAATGGACCACCTTCCTCTCCCTCCAAAAACACCTGTAACAAAGATTTCTACCTTCAGAGAGAGAAAAATTGGACTCAGATAGATGTAATTGTAAAACACAGGATGAACGCAAGAATGCAGGCACTGCTTCAGTCACCGTTGGCCTGTGTATGTCATATGAGGCATTCAGAAGGATCATTTTGGCTCTAAAATCTATGAATCTTCACAAGATGTGTAACTTGATGACAAAAATAAATGCCTATTTGCAACTGTTAACAGCCTTTTTAAACATTAGGTTGTTTCTTAACATTTGGTAAAATAATTATCCTATTTTTAATAGAAAAGATATTATATGTAATTCCATCTAGAATCAAAACAAAATAGATACCTGTAACCTTAACAAACAGAAATGGTAATTTTACTCTCTCTGCAATGTCCCATCTGGAAATCTTTGAAGCAAAGTAAAAAAACAAATACTCCACAAAATTTTCTCTCAGAGAGAATAGATGAGATCTGTCTGGATGCAGGAATAGGCCTTTTCTGTTCCTTTACACAATTGATACACAATTTCATTTGCTTATTTCAGAAGTTAACTAAAACTCTCTTCTCATTTGCTCTAGGATTGTCCCTTTCTTTGGCCTTTTATTTTATTCTAGAGAGAATGAGTTTTTAATTTTTCTGTATTTCCAACAAAAAAAAAAGTAATCAGTAGGTCTTCAGGCAAGCGTAGCCTGATGTGCTGGGAAATTTTATATAAACTGAACTACACATAACTAGGAGAAGAGTGAAATGTCCATGTGTATAATATCAGTTTAGGGCTAACAGAAACTCTGAATAACTGTCTGAAAAAACATCTGCATGACTGTTGTTTTTATTCTCTTTAATCTGTTGCTTTCTTTCCTGTTTGCTACTCTCTTCTAATTTTTTAAGTGAAATGTGCCAGTGAGTTCTCATGTCCTTGTTTTTCTATTTGTTTGCTGAGGGAGGTAGTATTTTTTTTTTTTGTCTCCCTCTACCCTTTACTGTCTCTTTATTTTCACTTTGTTTTGGCTGTACTAACAGAGAGCTCCTGAACTCCAAAAAGTGTGTTAAAACAATTGTGCTCACATATAGAAATTTTTAGCTTACTTTAACTGTAGCTCTATGGAAATACCAGATGAACACTCAAAATCAGAATTGAGCTTCTTCAGTGAAGGGACTTCAGTGATACTCACAGCTCAGACCTGAGCAAGGACATCTCCTGAAATTACTTTACTTATATGTCATTGAATCAGGCAAAGATTTACTAATATATATATATACATATATATATTAAACACAATAAATTAAACAACTTGAAGTTCACCCGCCCCCTAGAACTGTATATCCTGATGCAGGACATGTAAATAGCTCTGTTTCCCCCACAATTTCTTATGAAATTCACACAGGCAGTGAGTAAAACTGTTGGCAGATCACATTGATTCACCCCCATAAAACCTACATTTTACAACTGAGAGGAGCTGGTGGGGGGGTTGGGTTTTGTTTCTTTGTAAGAGCTGTTTATTTTGATTTATTTATTCATCAATATTTAAGTCCTTTTACTTCTAAGAGAGCAGTAATGACAATTATGAGCTATTCACTGTGGAAAGAGGGGTGTATGCATTGAGTAAACATGTGCTGTTGATATTAGACTATTGTCAGGCAAAGTTAGCTAAGAAGTAAGGTTTCATCTGCAATTTGTAGTGCTTTTTCAAAGAGATTAAGATTGATTGCTAGTTCTTATATTTGAATGAATTTTTATTTTTCCCATTTTTGCTGCTATCAAAGCCAGGAATACTTCTTGTCTGAGTTCATTTAGAAACTTAACCTCTCAAATGATCCCTGGCTGTACTTTTTCTAATTCAATTGCATTGTATTTGATGCTGGTCTCAATTTCTTTTTGTTCAGGCAACCAGTTGGGCTGCTGGTGCATCTGATGTTTCCTTTTTCACAGAATGTGTGTATATGCATGGATGCATGGATGTGTACGGAGATCTGGTGTTTGTGTGGGCTCAGGCTGCAAGTAATCTCACAGCTGGGAGAAAAATCCTCAGCTCACATTGACCTGAGTTCCTGCACACGTCTCTGAAGGCCAGATGCAGTACAGGCTTCTAGAAAATGGTAAGTTTTCAAGGGATAAGGTGCTCCTGTATTTGGTCTCTTAAGGAAATGGAGCTGATTTGGGGGCCAAATGGATGGGGCCAGGCTCTTTTTGGTAGTACCCAGTGACAGGACAAGGGAAATGGGCAAAAACTGGAACACCGAAAGTTCCATACAAACATAAGGAAAAACTTCTTTACTGTAAGGCACAGAGCACTGGAATAGGCTGCCCAGAGAGGCTGTGGAGTCTCCATCTCTGGAGATGTTCAAAACACACCTGGACACTTTCCTGTGAAACCTTTTGTAGGGAACCTGCTTTGGCAGGTGGGTTGGACTCGATGATCTCCTGAGGTCCCTTCCAACCCCTGCGATTCTGTGATTCTGTGATGAGAACACACTATTAGCCTATCCATTTATCAGTCTTTTGCTGGCCCATCGGTAAGTATCATTCAAATCAGATAAGAGGAAAAAGCCTTAGAGATATTCTGATGCTGTGATTTTAAAGAAAAACATCAGCATGAATAGTGAAACACACATTGCTCTTGCTTAGCCAAACAGCTGGAATTCAGGAGAGGAAACTGGGATGTTCTGGTCAAAGATACAAGAGGGGGACTGATACCTTGTGCAAGGATATTTTTAGGGGGATTGTCAGAGAAACAAGATAGAGATGGATGGTAAATTACTGTAGTGGTATATGACAGTGCATATGTCAACAAATACATGGGAAACCCACCTTTATCTCTTCTGTTGCTCATGGAAAAATTTTGTCTTTAATGTCATAAATGAAAGCACATTTTAACTAAATTCCCCTTTTTCATGCTAACAGGATGACTTTTAAGTATATACCTCTGTGCAACACATTTATACATGACTTTATCAGTGTACACATGTTTGAAATGGGAGTTGAGTCTATCAATAAAGTCAGGTGGTCTCTTCCAGAGGGACCTAGTTCTAATATTAATATTTTTTCTCTCTAATAAATCAATAAAACCATGGAAAGATATCACTGAATCTAAAGTGAGGTCTCTATATTTTGTATTGCAGTCTCTTAGGGTAAAACCTTTCAGGTCAATAAATTTTCCATAGTGTAAATCCATGGTAAATTATGACAACAATTAGGCCCCATACTGTAATTTCTTGAAAAATATCTCTAAATGGACTTAGCATTAATTACTCAATTATTTTTTTTATTTAAAAAGCAAAATAAATTGCTTAGGCAGATAGCAATGGATCTCCTAAAGATGAAAATTTAACATCAGAGGTACTAATTGTAAGCTAGATACTGTTTGAAACTGAAGAACTGAATCTTTTACTGTCATGACTGGGTGAAGGTAGGTTTCTCACCTTTGAGCACCACACCCAGAGTTTCAGGGAATCATAATTTCATTGCATTTTTTTACATCTTTACAGGCTAATTCTCATCTGCAATAGTAAACCACCATAGATTTCAACCAGTTGAGAATTCTTCAGAACTGTTGCAAAAGCCAATTGTATAGTGAAAGTATATGGTCACCAGATGGCCTTATTTGTTTGCCATGTAAACTGCCGGTATGACACAAAGAATCTCCTTTTGTGTTTTGGTGTACAAATATTGCATGGAAGCCATATGAGCACTAGGTCCTATGGCCAGTCTATCATGCAAAACAACTCCTTTTTTTCCTGAGTCTAACTCTTTGTGTTTTCTTTTCCAGTAAGTCCAAAGTTATTTCCCTTTTGACACAGATGTCTTGTGTTTTATCACTTGTTCATAGACATCTCTGACAGAGAGATTTTTAATTTTTTTTTTCTTTTTTTTCTTTTTGGACTAGTCAGATGGTATGTTACAATGAACAATGATTAGAGAAGTCCAGTGATGCCCTTTACTAGCTTTCTGGGTTCTGTAACTTCTTCTATTGGAATCTGAATTTCAGGCAGGACTTCTGATCTGTCCTCAGTAAAGTTCCTCCAAAGTCCCTCTACAGTGAACTTATATTTATATATATA
>NW_010291976.1:0-2788 GCF_000700745.2 Antrostomus carolinensis
CAGCAAAGAAATTCTTCCTCGCATCCAATCTAAATATCTTTTTGGATGGGAACTGAGGCAGGAAAGCACAACACCTTTGTCATAAAAGCCAAGTGCTTCTGCCCCAGTGATAGAAAATAAGAGGGGAAAAAAAATTTTAAAAATAAAAATTTAAAGAGAGGTCTACAGGTCATGTCTGGATCTATCAGAGAACTCTTACACCTCTGAAGGGGAACATCACTCTCTCCCTGATGCCCAGTGATGCCAAAACCCTATGACTACATCCTAAACCAGAAAGACAGCCTGCAGAACCACTTTGATTCACCAAGTGATGACCGAAATAGTCAGGATCTGGCTGATGTTTAGCCCCTATGGGTCTGACTTGTTGTTTGTTGTTCTTAAATTAAATAAAATATATATATATTTAAAAAAAGGCTTTGAAACTAGGGCAGCATGTAGTTTGGGGGTTGTACACTTCCAGTTAATGAAAATTCAGACTTCAAAAGATAAACACTTCAAAGGGATTACAAAAGAAAAACTTAGACTTTAATCTCACTAAATAAATAAGCACAGTACGTACTAAAGCCCTCTGCAATGTAGCTTCTCAATGTTTTCCACAAACTAAGGGCATAGTGGGTGCCTAGTATTTCAAAAAGGTTGAAGAAGTGGAACAGGACACCGGAAAAACCTGTACAAACTTCTTGCAGAGCATTAACCAAATGCAACCTTTGCTTCCTGCACAAGCCTTTGCAAGAAAACCTCCTAAGTCAAGGCCTTGTAACAGCTCTGAAAACCAGCATCTGCTACAAAGCTGTTGAGAACCAGATTCTCTCCTCCTCCTCCCAAGCTAGGAAGCAATCAATACCAGTTACAGATATTCTTAATATTAGTAGGACTGTCCTGAATTTTTGTCTGTGATGGCAGTGGTGGTGGTCACACATTACCTGACTTCAGGTTGTACCTGCACTAGCACATCACATCAGAGTCCTTTCCTACAAGTTGACCTCCTCAAGGAGATCATAAGTTGCAAACTTAGTCCCAGCAAGAGAATTGCCCATTTAGTTCAATTTCTATCTAAACACCAGTTTGCATCTGTATATCCTCAAAAGATAGCAAGAATAAGGTTCTGCAATAACCTCAAGTGTCAGCTATGATGTCCAAGACAAAGATCAACCTACTATCTTTGTCTTGGCAAAGACTACTAGGGATGAACAAAGCACAAACAATTCAGTTCATGGTCAGTTCAGGTTCTTCTTAGAGATATATTCTGAAATGGAGAACTAGTTAATAACAGATGAGAGTTGAAGGAACTCCATGAGCTGTGCCCACCTGTTTTCTAAATGACTGTTCACAGGAAACCAGTGCAACCAGTTCAAATTATTTCTACTTTATGCTCATTAATTAGAAAGCCAACAGAAAGCTGGGTGTAGATAGAAAAGCCATGAAGACACTTCACATACTTACCTGGAATGCTGCCTTGCCTAGACAGCCCCAGAATCAGAGAAACAAGAATTAATGCAGACCAAAGATTTCTGCAAAAAGGAGACTAAAGTCACTTCAGACTATGAAATAAGAGGTGAGAAATAAGACGTCCAACATCTCCCCAGGCTTCCCTAGTTGGAAAAATCCAAAAAGTACATGCTGCTTGCTTTAGAGTTTAACAGGACAAGGGGCAATGGGCACAAACTGGAACACCAGAAGTTCCAGACAAACTGGAGGAAAAACTGTGAGGATGACAGAACACTGGAATAAGCTGCCCAGAGAGGCTGTGGAGTCTCCATCTCTGGAGATGTTCCAAACCCACCTGGACACTTTCCTGTGCAACCTGGTGTAGGGTGTTCAAAACCTGCCTGGATGCAGCCCTGTGCAACCTGCTGTAGGGAACTTGCTTTGGCACGGGGGTTGGACTGGATGATCTCCTGAGGTCCCTTCCAACCTCTACCATTCTGTGATTCTCTAAAGCACAACAGCCCTGAGAGCAGGCTAATGCAGCAGACACCATCTTTCCAAGCCATAGTTAGATACAAGTGGCCAAAACACAAACCCATCTCAAACCTTTTACTGCTGTGGGAGTAGTTCCTGTGCAATAAACCCTCTGTGGCTCATCAAGAGAGATCTCAAAACACAGCTTCCCATTTGCCTTGCTTGGCTCACCTCCTCTGTGCTATTCTTTATTTATAACAAGCCCTATAAGCCCTATCTCACATATCTCCACTATTCTTCAACATAAATAAATCAATCAATCTTAAAAATCAGATTAAATTTCAGATAGGTTCTTGTTTGAAGAAGAAGCAGGCAAAACATAGATGGGACATGAGGACTTTACATTAAGAGGAACATGGGATACTTTTAGTCCCCTCTGCCAAAGACTTCCTGGAAACCCAAATATGAACAGAGGTTTTTTTCTTCTAGGGGCTGGTAGAGAGAAGGGCAACAAGTCAGGAGTTGCTCACATCTGTAAATCTAATGAGGTTCTTGGCTTCCAGAAGTAACCAAGAGAAGTTTTAAGCAGCCCAAGAGGTGTGAAACCCCATTCTTCCTGGCAGAGAAAGTCAACCATTAGCCATTCCAGAGACAGATGGTTGGAAGGAGTCAAAAGCATCTAAACAAGCTGGAAAAAATTCATTAAGTGATGTGGACAGAGCTGATCCCACCTCAGGGTAGCTGGTAGATCTGTCAAAAGTCTGCTTCCATCTCTCTGAGTCTATGTGATAGGGGAGGCTCAAGTTGGGGTGCTCATAGGAAGACATCTCCTATGCTTGACAAGAAAGGCCAGCAAATGTCAGGCAAGGTTGGATGGTGTTCAGCA
>NW_010291976.1:2803-8152 GCF_000700745.2 Antrostomus carolinensis
GGCACAAAAACATTTATGTTACAGCCATGGAATAACGATGAATTTGGTTGTAAACAAAGCTGAAAGGGAGTTAAAAAAAAAAAAATGTAGAAGAAAGATTGATAAAGGCATTAACAGCAACACCCTGAATCCCCATGCCAAGGAGTTAATTAGTCCTGGAAGCACATTTCCTTTATAAAGTGTTTTCTGGCTGAGAAAAGCCAGGAATCTCAGTGTTGCATCAGGGTCACTGACCATGATTAGAAATGCAAACAGTTTCATGTGAAAAACTACAGCAGCCCAACTGCTGCACCATCATTACTCTTGGAGAGATTATACTCCAACCCTACTGAGCCAACACTCTGCTAACTACCAAGCTAGAAACTACCAGGAAACCAGTGGACTTCAGCAAATGCCAAATTTTGGTTTTACTGTCCAAGAAAAAGCCAACTAGACTTTCCAGGAGAGCCTTACCAGTATTGCCTTCAAGAAGCTGCTTGGTGTCATCCAGGAGACCCAAATAAAAAGAGGTCATAGCATGCTCTTTTGTCCTGTAGAAAGATGGGCTTGACACACTGAAAAGTTCAATCAGACACTAGGAGGGAGGTCAAATCATAAGAGTGGTGAGGATGCCCTAGTGAAGGGCTGAAACCCTCTGCCAGATCAACCAGAAGAGATGCTTTGCTGAAGTTTTCCTGCATTCAAGTAGTGTTCCAGCTAGCAGGGATGGTGGTGTTGGGAAAGGAGAGCAGCATCCAGGAGGCAGTTGGGAGTTCCCATGTTACAACAGACTACTTATGCCACTGCTGGTAAATTGTGGAGAGACTACAGGGAGAAACATCTGGGTTATAGCAAAACCAGCCACAGAAACAGGCTGAGTGCAGGGGGGTTTTACTAGGCACAGTCCTAAACGCACACATGTGTCTCTGATTTCCTCAGACACACACAGGCACAGAGACTCTGGTACATATCTGGTCTTGGACCATCAGCTCTACTAGGAAGAAGCATGGAGATCACCTTAAGAGTCATTGCAGCACATCAGTTTGCAGCAGTGGTGAGCACTGTCTTGGCACCATGCCCGGTGCAGTCACCTTGGGACAGCACGTCAGAAACATTCAGACCAGCATGAGGATGCAACAGTTAAAAAATAAATAACAGGTCAACAGTTAAGCTCGGGTAAGTCAACACAAGGACCCAGACTGTACCAGGAGTGGCTGCTGATCTTGGCAGAAGACACAGAAGAGGAGGTATCTGAGCCACAAAAGCAAAAAGACGTCCAGAAAAGCACCAAATAAATCTGGGAAAAGTTGAAATAGGAGGGATGCTGTGTCTTGACTAGGACACCCCATATTCAACCTGACCACAGAGACAGCCAAGGTAAGAGAAGAGAGGAAAAGCCAACAAGGCTTAGGAAAGTACAGCTAAGTGCTGAAGAAGACTCTGAAGGGGCTCAAGCAGAGACAAAGGCTTTTAAGACCTTTCAAGGCCAGGTTGGATGAGGCTTTGAGCAACGTGGTCTAGTGGAAGGTGTCCCTGCTGCTGGCAGGGGGGTTGGAACTGGATGATCTTTAAGGTTCCTTCCAACCCAGACCATTCTATGATTCTATGAAAAGATATTTAAGAAACTAAAAAGATTGCATAATATTTTTCCTCTCCACAAACTCCAAGAGTTTTGCCATCTTCACCAAGCCACAAAAAAAATTGACATCAAGCCTTATCCATTTTCACAGCATGTATTTTTGCTGGAGGAATTAAGTGGAAACAGAACTGGTTTTGAATGTGCACACCCTGACAAGTTGTTTCCTTTACAGACTAACTTCTCTCCCTCCCTCCCTGATTGCTCTTTCCTACCCCTGAAGAGTTTGTTGTAATCACATGTGAATTGTACTAGCTGGTCCTCCAAGGGGCAGTTTTTATCTTCTCTGGAAGGTGTTAGCTAAAGCAGAAACCTGGCCAACACATTGCTGAAGAGGGTTTGTCTTCTGCTTTCCCTAAGAGACATTTCCTTGTTGCACTGATGAGAGAGTACTAGGCTAACCACGCCAACAGCACTCATCTGAGAAGGAGCAAAATGCTTCCACACTCACTGCACGCACTTTAGTTGAAACAGTAAGGAGAAGAAAAAAAAAGAGAGAGAGAGAGAGAGAAAACGCTTTAATTGAAACAGTAAGGAGGAAAAAAAAAAGAGAGAGAGAGAGAGAGAAACCAGCAAGATTCATTTTACAATTAATACTCCGCACGTCTGCTGTGCAACTACTATCCAGAGAATTAGGCATGAATGTCTCTGGCTTAATGAGAGGTGGAAAGTCCTAGTTAAATGGGTTACAAGCCCTTTATTTCTTATGATTGATTCCTTCCATATGGCTGCAAGAAACATTCTTCAAAAAAAAAATGTTCTTGAAGCACCAGGAAAGCTAAATTAGCAAAGAAGCAAACTTGCTTTCACATACTTGCTGCTCCTTCCCTCCCATTCTACATACAACCAACATGTGCAACACAACACCAAAATAACCTCATTGATCACATCGGCAACAAGACCTGCATGCACAAGACCTATTCCCTCCCCATCTTCCAAGATGTTATTCCTACTTCCATTTCCAAAGCAAATATTCACTGTTCCACAGCGATTAGTTGCTGCTCTGTAGCTCCCTTGTTCTACAAGCCAGATACTGTTTTGGTTTCCTACATCAAGAATGCATAAATTAATTTGATAAGACTCTAATCACACAAGCTCCTTCCCACTACAAACACACTGGATATGCTGTGGCCAAAGTAATCAAAAAAAGAAGATAGTCAGCAGGATTTGGTGACGTGAAAGACTCAGAGAAGTCAACTCTGTCTCCCCGATTTCACAGAATCATAGTGGTTGGAAAAGACCTTTAAGATCACCGAGTCCAACCATGGACCCAACACTGCCAATTCCACCTCTAAACCATGTCCCTCAGCACCTCATCTACCTGTCTTTTAAATCCCACCAGGGAAGGTGACTCCACCACCTCCCTGGATAGCCTGTAGAACTTCTGGCTCTAGCACTTTTTGTTTCCTTCTTATTGCAACTGGACTGACTTGGAGCAATCAAGACAGACCATCTCACACTGTAAGGGCCTTATAGGTATTTCCTTTTGGACAGAGCACTCTAAAAAGCCATGAGCTAATTGATGAAGCCCAGGAAAGTTTACCAAGCAAAGTCAGCCAGGATTAGGAGATGAATACAAACGAGATTGTTGACTGATCTTTATAATATAGGTGTGGGGTGGGAAATACCAAAGTTCTCAGCAAAAACAAGAGCAGGAATACATGTGATATGAAGAAACAACGGGAGCTGCTGCCTCACGTCTGGGAATGCCAGATGTGACATGAGCTCTGAGTGCAGTTTGAAAGGTTCATGGCTGACATAAGTACCATATCTCCCAAACCTGAAGATACCACTTCTGACTCAGAATGGTTCTCAATGCTAGAAGTATCTCTGAAAAGTCGCAGAAGGTCCCTCCTTGGAATTTTTCAAGATCTGGCTGGACAAAGCTCTGAGCAATCTGGTCTGAGCTCAGTGTTGACCCTGCTTTGAACAGGGTGAGATGGAGTAGAGCCTTCCTGAGGTCACCTCCCACCCAAGCAACCTGATGGGTCCAAGATGAAAAAAATATATCAAGTGCCATCCCCCACAGGAACCTCAGCTTCCAGAATGACATGCACATGTGGGTTTTTCAAAGCAAGCAGCTAGAGCACATCCTAGAAACCCTTCTCATAGAATCAAGGAATGGTCTGGGGTGGAAGGGAATTTAAAGACCATCCAGTTCCAACCCCCCTGCCATCAGCAGGGACACCTTCCACTAGACCAGGTTGCTCAAAGCCTCATCCAGCCTGGCCACAAACACTTCCAGGGAGGAGCAGCCACAGCTTCTCTGGACAACCTGTTCCAGTGTCTGACCACCCTCACAGTGAAGAATTTCTTCCTAATATCTCATCTAAACCTCCCTTCTTTCAGTTTAGAGCCATTTCCTCTTCTTCTATCATTAACTGCCCTTATAAAAAGTTCCTCCTCAGCTTTCTTGTAGGCCCCAAAGGGTGGGCCTCAAGGCCCTTTTTTTCCCTCACAAAGGGACTCCAAATTTACTATGTTCCCTTCCCCCGCTCCCAGCTATTCCAGTCGGTGATAAGATAATCCCCTTCTGACAAGTTGTCAGGGCAGATATGCACAATTGGCTGTTTCCATTTCATCACCTCCACGACAGCTTTCTGCTCACTTGGAAAAAAAAAAAAACATGGAAAAAAAAAAAAACCAACAGTGTCAGAAAAATGAGATGTTCACACACCCCATCCCCTCTTCCATTTCTACTTTGATATGTTGACTTCTAACAGAGCAAACTAACATCCAGTTTACCCCTCTACTGTTTCAAAGATGCTCAGTAAAGCACAGGTTTGTCTCACGTTCCTAAAGTCTCTTTCCAGTTATTATTAAATTCTTTCCAGTTCTGTATAAATCAATCTCTGTTCAATGTAAGGAGACAGATGTGACAGTTTCCCTCCCAGAGGATTTACACACTCTACTTAGACACTGCACAGTGAAGGGAAAAAAGTTGCATCTATGGAAACGAGTGAGTAGTGAGAGACAGGTTACAGCCACCCCATCACACAGTTACTCAACGCCAGGTAAATATTGTCTTCATGTGTGTGTTTTTCAAAACCTGGGAGTTGATCTTCAGGAAGACATGAATAAGGGCAGAGTGATCTCACTGTCTGCAGGAGCATAAATCTTTCAGAAAGGAATTTTCTCAATTGACTTGGCAAGCGGTTGCAATGTTCTTAAATGCTCCTCGCTTTCCAAAGAGCGTCTCAAAAAGCTGGTCAAGGTCATTCTGCCTCTGACGTGGGAAGTGACACATCAAAGGAAAAGGAGTATGGGTGAAATCAGGAAGGAAAACACCCCTCTATCCACAGGGTGACTCCCAGAGTTAACAAAGGAGATTCACAGTCATTTCCAAGCCATGGCTGGAGATTCCTGTTCTAATAAAAACAAAAAACAAAGCTCCATCTGCCAGTTACATCAGCTACCATCTTATTTTCCTTATGGAAAGGACCAGGCATGAGGGATTCACAAACTCATTTATAATGCAAATCTAAGACCTATTAGTCAAAGTGCTCTCAATCATTTTTGAGGACTTTTAACACAATGAGTATTAACCCACTCCATTCCTGCACCCTCCTCAGCATCAGTGACCCTCTTCTAAACAATTCCCAGTAACAATAAGGCCAAGAACATCCTGGCTTGTATCAGGAACAGCATGTCCAACAGGACCAAGGCAGTCATGGTCTCTCTGTACTCAGCACTGGTGAGGTCACAGTTTGAGTGCTGGGTTCAGTGTTGGGCCC
>NW_010291977.1:0-25345 GCF_000700745.2 Antrostomus carolinensis
TTTCTGCTAAAACATAGTCAATTGCAGGAATGAAGAACGGCCGATGTTGGGAGGCAGCTATTTTTTTTTGTTTTTTTCTTTTTTTTTCTTAAAAAAAAGTTATTCACTTTGCTTTTAATAAAATAAAAGGAGAGCGACCAGGAGGTGTTGTTGGGGGTCTGGTTCTAGGTATCTGAGATGTGTCTCAATGACATTTTGTGCAGGTGTGGGGTCCTTTTGGGGCTGTGTGTGAGGATGGACCCTGGTAGGACACATCCACGTACAACCATTAGGACTTAAATCTAAGAATATGAATTGTAAGAATATTAATTCATCTGAGGTTCATTGAGATGGCTCATGCACTTAAGCTGTGGTCGGGTTCAGACCAGTACGTAGCCCAGCGGGATCTGGAGCCTGACTGAGGTTGTGGTAGGAAAATGAGATAATGGAGATTTTTGTTCACTTGGCATTTTGTTGGTTTTAGCATCTCTTTGCCTATGTAGTGATTTCCTCAGCAAACCTTACTTTATTATTATTATTATTAATTATTGTTTCTATTTTGTTTTTAATGCCAATTTACTGTTGAGAAATCAATCTCTGCAATTAGGTATGTGCAGAGATAAAATGTGAAACTTCTTATTGTTGGAGGGGAAAAAGAATGAAGTCAGTCTTAGTACTTTTTTTTTTTTCCTGGGGCTGATTTGAATGAAATGATTCTCTAAGCTTCATATATAGATATATGTATATATATACACATATAGATTTATATATATACACACACACACACACCAATAAAAAACAATATCCCGAAGCTTGTTGTAGCTAACTCACGCAGTGACACTAAACATCCATTCTCTAAGGCTACAGGCATCCACTAAGTACTATTTACAAATAGAAATTTACATGTTTCCCCAGAGAGTGTCAGTTTCCTCAGTGGTTAAAACCATAACGTTGAGTGCACGGGAACTTCAGAGAAATTGTGCTTTTTCTTCCTCTTTTTTTGTTTTCCTCCTGGTTCTGGGGACCTTTCGTGCAGAGAGACGTTGTCCTTAGTTGCACTGGTTATGTCACGCTATTCCAGCCTGGCATTACACGATGTGACTGATGCAGTCTCATGTGTCACATCACAGAGAAATCACTGGAGGGAAAAAGTTTTCATCGGTAGAATTTAAGGATATTTATAAAAGTTGAGGGGTTTTTGCCTGGTATTTGTTGTTAAGGTCAAAGGCCTTTTACAGCCTTCAAGCTACCTGTATGATTTCCATGGATATCAGCAGGTGTGAACCACAGACCAGGAGGAGATTGTGGTTCAAAATAAAATTTGAAACCTCTTGTTCCTCTGTAGAATGGGCTAGATATGTTTTTAGATGATTTTCAAATGGCAAAGCGTAGCAGCATCTCTGCAATCAGTCATACTCTTTCCTGTACTCGGCAGAAGAAAAAAAATTGATTAATGACCTACTGCTTCGTGGTGAGGAGTGGTAAAAGAGCATTTGAAGTGATAATAGGCAAAAGCAGTATTTATACCTGCTGCCTTGTGATTTTTTTGTGGAATAACAAGGGACCTCGGCATGTAGAACAAACCCGTTCACACATTTGACCAAAAATCTGCCTTCTATCTAAACTGGGTGTTTGATTCAGGTGTTCAGTTCGGGTAGTGCTGAAGCTTTGTAGAAAGATGAGTGGAGTACAGAGACCCAGTTTCTATTCTGTTTCAGGAAATCTATTTTTCATGCTGCTCATCCTTTAGTCACAGGAGAATGTCTGGTTATTGGGATGATTTTTTTTATTTTATTATTTTCTTTGTTTTCGTAGGAAACTTAGATTTGGATTTTTTTTTTATGCTTGTCTCATGACCAGAGCTTGAATCAACAACATGCAGCTAAATATATGGTCTTTTACCATGCTCAGCTAAGGTCACTAACATTGATTTAATATTTAGCCTTTTTAGATATGGAATCCAGCTTAATAAATGTGTTTTTTTCTGGTGCCTGCATGTTGAAGCCAGCTGATATTGATCCCACCTTACAAATTAACTCGGGAAATGATTTGTCTCAGTTGTAGTAAACTTGTGCTTCTCAGTACAAACAGAACAATATTGTCAGGTGGTTGAGTTGCAAACCTGTGATTTCAGGTGCTGCTTTCTTTCCCAAGTAATAATATAACCTGTCCATTCACGTATCCTTGTGCCCAGGATTTTGGGAGGTAGTCCACAATAACCTAAAAAAACCTTGAAGAAAGATCCCTGAGTAAGAGACCCCAGAAGAATAAAGAATTTGGCTTTAGATCCAGAACTTGAACCCTGGAAGACTGAGTTTTGCGTAGGTCCTTGCAGGCTTCAGTCGACATCGCAGTAGGTTGGACTCTGATGTGCTGTGTTGTCATTCTGGGATGTTTTTATGCAAGAAACCCCAAAGGCAAGGTAACATGCCAAACGGGCATCAAAGCATTTTGAGAGGCTTGGGTGAAGAGTGTGATATGTACAAAAGATGTAATTATTGTCTTGGTTCTGACTTGTGGCTCCTGATGGTGGGAAAAGAATTTCACTAGCTATGTTTTCTTTCAAACTGGTAAAAATTGCTTCTTTTTTTCCCCCCCTTTTAGGTATTTGTTTGAATACATAGAAGATGATGGCAAGCGTGCATGGATGATTTTACGTAATTAACACCTGCTAGATTTGCAAAAGGCAATTATCACTGTGAAGTGTTTACATTGATTTATGGGAGGAAGGTGGCCCAAGAGAGGGATGCTGACAATATCAACACAGTGGATTAAATGCACATTTACACCTTTATTGACATATAAATTATCCGTGCCAGGAATGCACTGAAAAGGCTGCTGATGGAGCAATAATGTGGTACAAACTACTGGGTTTGGATTCAGCTCTGTCATCCTTCTGTAAGGCACATAAATGGAAACCTTCATCTGAGCTAAAATAAGGATACAGAGTCTCGCAGAATGGCTGCTTGTTAAGATAATGAGCGGTGATGGCAAACAAGAATTCAGAAGGATGATAAACATGGACGAGATTTGAAGGAATTCTCTCGCCTTTTTGAAATTATTTTTAGATTTTTTTTTTTTGTTGTTCCTACCATGGATTTTTAGGGAAAGCTTAAAGAAACCGGAAGAGTCTTTGTAGCTGGGAAATGGAACCTGGCTCTGAATCCAGCCAACATCAGAAAAGAAAGCCTGTGACACATGGACTGGAAGATCAAAAAAGGGTAAGTGACAAAAGGCGAGAGCACTTTCTGTTTAAATTGCTGGGTGAGATACAAGTGGCAAAAGAGCTCCTTATAACTGTTTTATCAATTGCAATTGCAGCTTGGAACACTTACCCAGCTGTAGATCTCTCCTGCTGATTATATATTGAAAAAAATGTTTGTCCTTCCCTTCAGACTTGTTCCAATGTATGGAGCAAAGAGCTGAGGGAAAGGAAAATTGTAATATGAATGAAAAGGGGAAAAATCTCTGGAATTTTGGATAGTTGTTGATGAAGAGACTTACTGAGTAAATGAAGTATACTGACTCTTACTGAGTCAGATCAGATTATTGATTTATTGTTACTTTAAGTTTGTTATTGATATCATTAGAGAGGTTAAAAATTGCTTTTTTGGGATTTGGTGATTAAATTTGCTGAAAGTGTTGCACACTTGTCAGTATCCTCATTGTCCTGATGGACAAAAAGGAAACACATTTTACTGTAGTTTCCAGATGTGACTTTGACTTGAAACCAAACAAAGTGCACAGTGGAATGTGCTTCATGTCAGCGGGTGGACATTGTTTTGTACAAGTGCTTTGTGGAAGTTCTGTGTGTCAAGATAGTGTTGTATTATTTAATACTAATGGATTGATGGATTAAATTGACCTAAATGAAGTTACCATTCACAAACAAACTGTAGCTTGTGAACAGTTGGGACTTTAAAGTTGTTTTCTTGGCACCAGTCAAGCAAACTGTAAAACTTGACATGTTTCTACTGTATGAATCATTTATATCGTTTTCTGCGCAGATTTGATGGGTGATAGAAAACACTGTGTGTTCAGCTTTGTGTGGAGAGCTCCTTTTTCCTGTAGCTTTTAGATTTGATTTTTATTTCAGTTGAAAAGTGAGTTGGAAAAAAAATTTGACCGTCAGCTATTATTTTGCTGTTCAACAGCACTAATTTTGGAGAGAGGGAGGTTTGTGTCACAATTTCATGAGGTCTGCTGAAGAATAAAAGTGGTTTCCGTGTCACTCTATTAGAAATCTAAGCAGCCTGGAGAACTTTCAGAGATCCGATAAAATGCAGCTGTTTCCTTAGAGAGAAATGATATTTAGGGAACATTTATTTGGGGGAACCAAATAGAAGTCCTAAATGTATCTTAATTGCACGAAGCATGATCTATTAACTGATAAGCTGCCAAGATCTTCCTTCTACTTTTTTCAAGGAAGCATTTTGGGACTGAACTAAATCAATAAGGGTTGAAACAAAATCCTTCTATTGACTTAATTTCTGGAGGCTGCCAGTATACTTTTTTTTTTTTCCCCCTCCTTAAGTATGCAACATTATACTACATCTAGGGTGTGATGGGAAAAACATTTGGGACCTGTGACACCAAAGTGTACTATAATTGTTCTGATGCACCAAAATTAATATGCAATTGTGTCTGTCTCTCCTTGCTGATAGGTATAGAAGCCTACATCTCCCATCTGCTCCTGGCTCTGGGTATTTGGTGCACATGTAGTGTGGAGCCTGGGAGTGTATAATGTAACCCCCAGTGAGGCTCAGTGGCAGCTGGGATAACATCAATTGGTCATGCTTTGCTGACATTCATTTTAACTTGAACTCTAGCCGTCATGGAGATTATTAAATTTATAATGATATATGTAAGATCCATTTTAATGACTCTGCATGCTTGGGTGATCTCTCTCACTTCTGTTTGCAAAACAAGTCTTAATAGAGTATTACATTTCATTTCCTATAGAATTTTCCAGGGAAAGGTTACTGACGAGAGCTTTGCTTAGAGTTATGTTTACTGGGGGGGAAAAAAATCAGTGTGGAATAAAAATGTTGATGCATTTTAATTTTAATAACTCAGTTGTTGTGGAGTTGAATAGTAATATAAACTTTAGTGGTTTTAAGCTTAAAATTCTGAGATTTCTGATGGGAGAAAAAGTGGGTGTGTGATGAAGAGCCATTAAAATTAATCATCAGTAGACGCTTTTGTTAATGGAAATGAGGCTTGTGCTCAAGAAATAAGACCAACCTCTTTTTAATTCAGGCAAGTGCATTCTCCTTTTTATACCAATATATTTTATGGGTATACAATCAACCATCATTTAACGATTTTGAAGCAATAAGAAATCAGTGTGTATATGTACACCAATCAATGATGCATTTGGCATGTCTTGCCTAAGTAAAATAACAGAAAGCTGTGTTTGTGGTGTAGAAATAAAGCTTAATTTGCCTTTTTTCTTTGTTAATTGTATTTCTAGGTATCTACTTAGTCGCTATATTGGTTAGAGTGAGACAAGATTTCGTATTTGTGCTTATTTTTTAGTGGTATGAGGTTTTGCTCTTTGTATTTTGGCTGATCTTCCAAAAACTAGAAACTAGGCTATATCTGACATTGCTGAAATCAGTAGAAGCAGGTTCTTTTCACTCATCACTGCATTAGCTTTCCAGGCTGAATTTCAGAGGACTCTAGTATTATCTACATAACCTGTTTCGGCTGCAGTGGGATTTACATGGCCAAATTCCATGCGACTTGTAATATGTGAGTCAAAAAATTTGATCCTGTTTAAGAACCACGTAAAAGGACCAGCTGAAGGCAGCAGGATCACTAACATGAATACTAATGTGAATAAAGTGAGCGAGCTTTATGCCAGCCTATGACCTCGGCAACAAATTCTTTAAATACAAGAGTGATAGAGGTGGTACTATAGAATTCTTGATTTTTGTCTGAAAGTTATGGTTTTAATACCACAAATGTATAAATCGCTCGTGGCTGGTAGAGGAAAATGCTGTAAAGCTGGTAAAAAAAATAATCTAGCTAGGTATATTTCAATCATCCTCTCATGAAAAATTTAGTGTTCTGATTAAATGCATTTTCTGCTGATGAGTGGAATGGATATTTCTTCAGTTGCCTTCCGTCCTTCATTCCCATTTTTCCTGATTTCTCATTCAGATTAGTAGCTCTAAGTTAATGGGACATGGTAAAGAAATGTGTATGTGTAATAGTGACAGAAGTGTTTTCTGCTGTGCCTGAATGAACCCTCTTTGATTGAACAACAAGTAAAATAAAACTGTGCAATGAATTTAGATTTTGGAATGATCTCTGTAAAGGGGTATTTTATGTGCCCTGTTGTCCAACTAAACTTCTGGCTCTAATAAAACCTGAAAATGGGGAGATAAGCAGAGATTTATTTGTGCCTACCTGCTGTATTGGGCTAGCAGGTTTTAGGAAGGACTGTATTTGTCGTTAGTGGCACAGAAAACAGGATGCTAATATTGCATCTCTTAGGGCTTATAGGCGATCGGTTGCTTTTGTGTGGGGATTTGTGTGGGGTTTTGTTGGTTTTGGGTTTTTTTTGAGTGCAGAAAAATTGTCACCCTGGACTTTGAAGTATCAGCTGAAACTATGAAACTACCCAAACATGCTACCACAGCTGCACAGTGGATCTGACAGTGCCCCTTGTAAACTCAAACTGATGATGGTCTTCCAGTAGGTTTTTTTCCCCCTCTTTCTCCTTGATAGACAATTTCCTTATCTTTTATTTTTATTTGGGTTTTTTTTTTATGATGAATGTGTGAGTTGCAGTTTTACAGTGTTAAAAGCAGACTAACACTTTTGTGGGGCATCTTTTAACTTGCTTTTATTGAAACTGTCGTCATGATGCACATGACTGAAGCCATATGCTGTAGCTTTCTCTTAGATTTCTGTTATGCTTTTCCTGGGTTATTATTGATACACTTCAGATTTGCTTGAGGATACTTTGCTGTTACCTTTCTATCAAAGTCAATTTAAAGAGCTTAAGTGGTCTCACATGTATTGACCTTCTCATATTGAGAACTTGTGTTGTTTAAAGTGAGGTAATGTTGGCTGAGTACCATATTTATTAGTAGATTTTTGTGCTGAGACGTTAATGCAGTTGATGGGTGCTGTGCTGTTGAGCTGGTGTGAAAGCACTCAAGTATATCCACTTGTGAATTGCAGCAAGGCTTACCTTATAAAATTACAGGAAGCTGCTATGTGGTGTTTTGAAAATAGAACTAACCGAGTTTTTATGGAAAAAGCAATGCAATAAAAAAAACCACTGAGCAAGTGAACTGAGAAAATGTCATAAATATTTGCAAAATGAAGGAGAGGTTAAAACCTTCTGTAAACATAGCAGAATCTCTAAGATTTTAATTCCTAGCTATGAGGTTTATGTTCTTATGCTTGTAATTAAGATAGTTAATAAATCTACTTTAAACCTGATATTCACAGAATCAGATTTGGGAGACTTGGTTACATGGGTGGGCCGTGGTGATCTGCTCACTGCTTGGCTTCTGCTTTAAGGTTCTAAGTTTTCTGCTTTTTTTAAGATGCTTCTGAAAGTCATTTTGTGGGTGTGCTGTCTGTGACTATTATAAAGCACTCTTTGTTAAGAAACTGGCTCAAAGAAACAGGTAGTTCATTTCAGCGATGCTAGAGGGAATGGGTAAAGGTGATCAGGATGCAACTAAGTGGGTGATGAGATTCATAAACAACTGCTACTTGTGTTGTTAATGGCATAATTATGAGTGGAACATTACAATACAAAGGATAGGACTCTAGAAGACTGTTAAAAACATTTATAACACTTTTAAAAACTTGCTGATAGCACTGTTTTAGCAGAATTCCTCGTTGTGGATCTTTATCTTAACCAAAAATGGAGTATGGGGATGAATTACATCATGCTCAGAAGAGCCTGACACCCTGTTGTAATGCACACACAAAAAAGCAGAAAAAAATCTTAATTTTAGGTTTATTCCAGAATCCTGGAAAGCATGCTTCTGAAAATGTTTGCGTGGAAGAGTATTTGCACAATAGATAAGCATGGATGTGATTTAAAATGGAAATGTACAAATGATTTCTGTATGCTGAAACTTTGTTGAACAATATGGAAGGGTTGATTATTTCCAGTCCCAAAGGAGCAAGGGTTAATGCTGTTGAGTACTTTATATAAGGTACCACTAGTGGTTCCCTGCAGGAACTTCCCTGTTTGCTTATGTGTGTATCTAACTAGCATCTAGTTTAAAATTGGCTTTTTTTCCCTTCTTCTCTGATGGTAGATTAAGAAAACACTGGTGTGATCTGCTCGGACAAATCCTACCGCAGTCTGTGTGGTATGCTGTACTGCCTGTGGCACTGATCGATATCTGATGTTTCAGAGCCAGAGAGAAACCCAACAATACGATGCATCAGCTGGTTGCCTTGCGTGTGGGGAAGAGCTCCAGCCCTTCCTCCAGCTGCTGCTGACAACTGGCTTTAAACCCCAAGGCATTAAATATTATTATTCTTCTTGTCTTGGATGGGTGCAAGTATTAATGGCCATAAATTTTAAAATTCAGCCTGGCACCTTGATTCTGTGGAAAATCTACAATCGATGGTGGATTGTTTGGAGAGGTAATAATAACATAGAATCATCAAATGGTTTGGGTTGGAAGGGACCTTCAGAGGTCATCGAGTCCAACCCCCTGCAGTGAGCAGGGACATCTTCACTAGAGCAGGTTGCTCAGAGCCCCATCAAACCTGACCTTGTATCTCCAGGGATGGGGCCTCCACTACCTCTCTGGGCAACCTGTTCCAATGATCCATCACCCTCATATTGAAGAACTTTTTCCCAATATCCAACCTAAATCTCCCCTTTTCTAGTTTAAAACCATCACCCCTCGTCCTATTGCTTCATGCCCTTGAATGTTGTATTCTCTAGTTGGTTTTGGGGTTCTTTGTCTGGGGCTGCTGAATGTGAGTGTGGGCTGAAGAGTGAAGTCTCTGAGACTGGACTTGGTGCTTCAGCTGTCTCTCAATGCATTAGTGAGCCTGTTAATGAAGTTTTACACATTGTGTGGTATAAATGAGGATTTGATAGCTGAGATCCTAACAGCTTCATCAGTCTGATTTCAAAGGTAATGAAAGCAAAAGGCTCAAGCAGTAAATACAGGTAAGTGCTCTGCAGTATAGTACATATTCTTCATGGTGGAAAGAACACCAGTTCAAAATAAAGTGAATTTCTGATGTCAAAAAAGGAAAAGTTTGCTACATCTGTATCAAACATGTGTTGCTTAGATGCTGTGGAGGGCTCCCTGCCTCCTCAGAAATCTTCTTCTCTCACTGGTTAGATTGTAAAGAAAAACTGACCTCTGACTTGTCAGATTCCAAAGTATTCTTGGCAGTGTTTCTCTAGCTGTGAAGTGCACCTCATCTGTCCTTCCCTTCTTTTACAATGTTTTAGCAGAAATTACTATTTCCCTCACTCTTTCTGTGATTAAGATGTAGCAAACCCGTGCTTTCCGTGCCGCAGGATGCGTTTCCCGTGGTGCACAGCGGCAGAAGCCAGCCCGCTCCTGCCGTCCTCAGACATGACAACAGGGAGGTTGTGGAGTCTCCTTCTCTGGAGACATTCAAGACCCGCCTGGACGCCTTCCTGTGTAATTTTGTTTAGGTTCCTGCTCTGGCAGGGGGATTGGACTGGATGATCTTTCGAGGTCCCTTCCAATCCCTAATATTCTGTGATTCTGTGAACAGCCCAACGTAAATTACTGACTTGCTTCACATGGCTCAGCATTGCAAAAATTAGTCCTGTGTGGGTTTGCTCATTTAATAGGACAGGTGTCTCTTATTCTGTTACATAAAAAGTACAAGTAGGTAAACATTACAGGTTATGTTTTTAGATTATTTTTATTAAGCAAGTGTGACTTTCAGATAGAATCATGGAATGGTTTGGATTGGAAGGGACCTTAAAGATCATCTAGTTCCAATCCCCCTGCCATCAGCAGGGACACCTTCCACTAGACCAGGTTGCTCAAAGCCTCATCCAACCTGGACTTAAACACTTCCAGGGAGGGGGCATCTACAACTTCCTTGGGCAACCTGTTCCAGTGTCTGACCACCCTCACAGTGAAGAACTTCTTCCTAATATCTCATCTAAACCTCCCCTCTTTCAGTTTAAACCCATTTCCCCTTGTTTTGTCATTAACTACCCTTATGAAAAGTCCTTCCCCAGCTTTCTTGTAGGCCCCCTTCAGGTATTGGAAGGCTGCTATAAGATCTCCCCAGAGCCTTCTCTTTTTCAGAGCCCAACTCTTTCAGCCTGTCTTCATAGGAGAGGTGCTCCAGCCCTCGGATCATCCTGGTGGCCCTTCTCTGGACTTGTTCTAACTGGTCCATGTCTTTCTTATGTTGGGGGCTCCAGAACTGGACGCAGTACTTCAGCGGAGTAGAGGGGCAGAATCACCTCCCTCCACCTGCTGGACACGCTTCTCTTGATGCAGCCCAGGATATGGTTGGCATTCTGGGCTGCAAGCGCACAGTGTCTGCTCATGTTCAGCTTCTCAAATATACTAAGATACTGTACACCATACATAGAGTATCAAAGATACTATACACCATACATAGAGTATCAAAGATACTATGCGCACTTCTTTATAAAAATGTTCATTATGATGCAAATGCCCAGCCTCTGGCTTTGAAGTACACCAGAACTCATTAACATGTAGTTTCCTGCGCACTTCTTTATAAAAATGTTCATTATGATGCAAATGCCCAGCCTCTGGCTTTGAAGTAATTGTCATATGAAATAATGTGTGGGCTGTGATATTAAATTCTTCAAAACCTAAATAGCCAGGAAACTCATATTGGACAGTCAGATATTGCCTCTCATGCTGTCTGTGCCCAGCAGCAAATTTGATATCCCTGAGGTCGGCTATCTGTTTTGATATTTGCTGCAGAAGGGACTGGTAGGAAAGAGAATGGGAAGAAGAGGGAAGGGAGTGCAAAGGAAATAGTCTATGTGATAATATTGACTTATTTACTAATTTTAGGGCATATTGCAAAGCTAAGCTTACCTTGAGGGTCTTTCAGAAAGGGAGGCATCAGGGAAAGGCAGACACGCATTTGTCAGTGTTTATTTATAGGCACTGAGTGTTGAGGATTTTTCTGGTTGATTATAGTCTCGTTTGACAGATGTGGTATTGATTTATTTATGCTTCCATACTCCAGCAATTCATAACAACTTTAAGAAACAAATATTAGTGACAACTTCCAGAAGCAATAAAGCTATAGGAGATTTTTTTAACAAATAAATTAACCTTCTGTGTTAAGGGTAGATCCAGTACTACAGACAACTCAGAGCGTGTTTACTGGTGCAGTTTGTGGGTCTATAACAGGCGTCAGTGCAGATGAAGGAGCTTTTAATGAGTGTGAGAAATGTGTGTGTTTCCAAGCTACGTATTTCTCTTTGAAAAGCATCATATGTCTGTGTATGCTTTTAAGTTCACCCATTATTTTCAAAGGATTGCTAAAAGGAAAATTTAGAGTGTAACAGAAGCTGGTAGTAAAATAGCTGTGTTACAGATGAAAGCTGATATTTCTTCTAAAACTGTTCATGGTTACACTGGTTGAACTCTGAAATAATGGGTAGAAGTCTGTTGGACTAAATTATCTCATTCTCCCAATCTGAAAACCCCTTGTAGTGCAGTATCTTACTAATCTTTGTTTTCTAGATCAAGTAATAATTTCCCTTTTCCTTGCAGATAAAAACTGGAAGGGATAGTACATCTAGGAGTTTCTTGCCTTTTCTTGCACTGAGCTTTTTGCCTGTCAGACAGTTCACTCTTTATTTCTTCCCTTTTTCTGGCAATGCAGAGTAACCCAGTGGTAGGACGTGACAGAGAACCATAGTCTGAGGTGGAAACAGCATGTGTGTAGCATTGTAGGGGAGATGGAACCTGTGTAAGTACCTGGGCTGGACTTTCATTCCTTAGGAGTTTACTGCAGCTTCTGATGGGAACCAGACTTGTCCTTGGGAGTCCACTGAGAGGCTCCTGGAACATTCCCATGGCAGTAAAACTTGGCGAGAGAATGATCTTTGTGTTGGTTTTTTTTTTCCTCTACAGAAGCCTGTCATTCATCCTTTAGAAAGGAGAGATGTGGCTTACAAATTAGCTTGTCCTTGCAGCATTAGGAAAAAATAGCATGATATTGAAGACTTTGATTCCTTTTCTTGCTAACAGAAGATGATGGTGGATGTCTCTTGAGGCTATCGCACACTGATGGTAATAAATATGTACTCAGACTTGTGTAGCTATTTTTAAAGTGTTCTGCACTAAAACCCGAGTTGTATTCAAGGGAGCTAAGGGGCAGGGGATTAGCTTTTGAGATCTGATAATAAAATAAGTTGAGAAATCGATAGAGACAAGGTAAGCTTGTTATAAAAAAACCTCATTTATAGGTGGAAAATGAGAACTCTATGTGCTGCAAGCATTCAGCTTGCAGTGTATTTTCTCAAGTCTCTCAGTTCTTCATTATGATGATGGCAGCGACTATCAGATCTTCAGTAACTTGGAGGATTTGTTTTAGATAAACAACATGCATCTGATATGACTATTCCAAAAATGTAACAAGACAGATAAAATTGCCTGTGTTAGCTGAGTGTCTCTTTGAATTTTTCCAATTTAAATGCCTTGTTTTCTTCATTGATTTTTTTTTTTCTGTATCATGTCGAACAAGGAAATAAATTTTTTCTAATGTCGTGAATTTAGTGCTATAATATTGAAAATTTCTAAGCAAATCCTATGAACATGGTAGAAATAAGAAGTTAGAAACCAGAGAGATGACAGAATTGCTGGACTTTGGATGGGGAAAGTTGAATTATAGTAGTTTTCTGCGAGATGGGTGGGAGCTGGGCTTCAGTTCCATTATTATTCCATTGGTCCACAACATTAATGTTAGAACAAACAAAAACAAGAGAGTGGCAGTTCAGTTATGGAAGGAACAGTGTCTTTTCCATATCAGCCATGATCCAAATCAATATAAGATATTAGAAATGAATGAAAGTAGCATCAGCTATCTACTAGTTGCATAAAGTAGTGCTTTGATGTTACTTATCCTGATTGCTCACATCCTAGTGAATAGCAAAACCATCATCAAACACCATGAGATCTTTCATTCAAACATTTAATTTTTGCATGTTTTTAATACTTACTGCACTACATTGTTGTGAAACTCATGTTAATGTCGTGTACTGGGTTTTGTTGTTGATTTGTTTTGGGTTTTTTTAATTATTTGCTTTCTAAACCTGCATCATTTCAATGAATATCCTGACTTATGGAGCTCAGGCTCGGCAATGGGAATAGCCTGTCTTCAAACTCTTTCTTTCCTTTAAGCTGCTTGACTAAATAAAAATAAGATTAGTTGTAGTATGTATGTGTTAGGGATGTAATAAAATCTTCATGAATATTTATCAGGTGGGAACAATAAATGCATGGATGCATCCTTTTAAAACTCCAATGATATGACATAATAGACCAGGTGGCAGAGGATGAAGGTTGAATATGGGGGAGATTTTTCACCTTGTATAAACTACCTAGGAACTTGGAGTGCAGTACAGCTCATTAAATCACTGAAATAGATGGAAGCGTGTACAGACAGAGGCTTTCCTAGATAGGCAGGTGATTGCTTTTGTAAGAGGCTGGAACTTTAAATTTTGATGGTGGGTGGTCTGATGTCACTGTACTTACAGCAGCTGAAGCTGAAGTGAAGGTCATTGATGCTTTGATAGAATCAAAATGAGCCAGAATGTACTTACTGCATAATGATAGCGTCATAACTGTCGCTCGTGTAATTGGGGAGGCAATGCTGTTGATAGATGAGGTGTCAAATACAAATCTACGTAGTTGTTCTTGCTCTCCAAGCCCACAACGTGTTTTTGTGAGGGGAGTTAATAAGATAATGCCAAAGACTTCTGTGTCTTGGTCTTTCCTCTCTGTAACATGGGGTAATGTTCACTTTACAGAGCATTTTGGGACCTCTGAGCAACAGAATTGGGTAACGTTAGCAGAAAATCCAGGTTTCTTAACATACTTTGTAATCAATAATGGCATAAACATAATGACTTGTTGATAGTCTTCTGTACTTATCTGTCCTTATCTGACTTGCAGGTAATATATCTTCAGCTAGTAGGTATTAGATTTTTCTGTGTGTATAAGTGTGTCTCTCTACAGAATAGAATATTAGCTTCTGGTAATCAGACTTTGCATTGCAAGGGCTAACGTGTCCTTTGGATGACTCCTTTGGTGTTGCCCTACCTGGGTGAGAATCTATGACACACACAGTCCCCAGTACTGGATTCCCCTTGGATTAAGATAAATGTTTGGGGTTTTTTTGGAGAGGGACATTGTTTCCAAATGAAACTCTCTGGCAGCATGGCCCCTTCTGACTTGTAGGCCATGTGTCTTCAAGGTCGTCAGTTGATCTTGGGATCAGGGAGAATGGGAAGGTGATGGAGGATGGGAAGGTGGAGGAGAACTGTGGCTTGTTCTTGCTTTTCCTCTTGTTCCTGCAAGTTCTTGCAATGCTGGTTTTCTTTTTCTTTTTTTTTGTTGGGTTTTTTGTTGCTGTAAGTAAAATGGAAGTTAGAAATGGATAATCTTTGAGTGATGAGAAATATTTGTTCTAGCCTTGCAGACTAGAACACAAGGTAAGCAACATGAAAGCAAATACAATGCAAGCATTCAGCTCAGATGAGGAAATCTGCTTAAAAATTGAAGTATATGCTCGTCCTGAATTCTAAAAAGAACCCCAAAATGCTTTCTGTACAGTCTGTAAATGACTGTTAATGTTCCATAGGTGACTTTTCATTTGTGTACTGCAGTACAGACACCTCCCATCCGTACAAAGTTTTAATGTGTTCTGAAAATAGTGACTGGGTGATGGATGTGTTGGAGAAATGTCACACAGAACCAGAGGTCTGTGCAGAAATGGAGCCTAACCCGCTCCTGTGCTGCTCTGTGCTCTGGGGGAGCAAGGACAACCCCATAGCCGTCTCCAGTCTGCATCAGTTGTACCTGTTGGCAAAGATGATGAAACAATAACTGCTGTCCCTCTCTCCTCTCCTCCCTTTCACTTCTTCTGCCCTAAGATGATGTACCATGACTGATCACTTTTGCAGAGCAATAAAAGCTGGTGGCTGTGAAGTGCAGAAGGACTTCTTTATGATCCAGGTTTTAGTCTGAGATGTTTTGAATGTCCCTGAAGAGGTACCTGTATACACCAATTAAATATGCTAATTAAATATGCTAATTAGCTTATCTTACTAGGTGTTTTCAAAGTAAACCTTAGATTTATTTCATAGATGTCATGATTTTGGATGGGAGAGTAGTGTGAAGGTCTCTTGTTCTGCTTCTCTGAGCTACAGTAGGGGTTATGATCGCAGCTTCTATAGGAAGCCTTTTCAGTAGGTGCACTTCAGATATTCAGAGCAGAGAAAAATATGGGGTTTAGTGATGGGGTTTTTTTAAGTATGTGGTTTTGGGGTTTTTTTGGTTGTTTTTTTTTTTTGTAGTGAACATTGTCTGAGTGTGAGAGCCTAAGCTATGGAGTGGTTGGAGAAGGGCAGAGTCTATCTATTATTTCTCAGCCCTGGTGAGTACTATGTGCCTCACAGTTAACACTGGGAGATATCTGTCTTCGTTTACCTGATAGTTTCTCAGGCTTGCATCAGCTCCTGGGGTCCTGGGAAGTTGGTCTAGACTCAACCATTTCCCTAAACAGAGGACAAGGGAAATAGTCCCTTTGTCCTCGCTACGAGGCGTGCCGAATTCAGGAAGACAACCAGCCTGTCCCTGATGAACTTCAGTATATGCTATTAACAACCCCACGCTGCATGAAGTGCTCCAGAGAGTATTGTAACTGCTGCCCTGGCTGACCAGTTGGGGATGTGCCTTTTGAAGAGAGGTAATACAGAGACTGTTAGTGTGGTCCTTGGAGGATACAACAGGATGTAATTAGGTTTCCTTAAAGCTTGCACGTGTTTTTAGCAAACTTAAAAGATGGCCAGATATCATGGCCAAATTCTTTTGGGAGTTTAGAATGACTGATTCTCTTCTGAAAGAGAATAGTATGCTAAAATTATTCTATTGCAAGTCAATTATTGTAATTAACTTAGATAATATATTTTGCTGCCAATTAAGATTAATAATCTAGAGTGCTTTTTACATTATTACAGTTAATTTCTATTCTCATATCCATTCTTACTAAATTAGAATGTGGATTCCAATTTAGGATTTTTTTTTTTTTGTGGTAAATAGTAAAAACAGTCTCTTTCTATTTAATGACTGGTTGAAAACGGTTTGTTTTTATTTGTAATACAGCATCTTCTCCATTGCAGATACTGTCAGAGATAACATAAAGCAACATCCTGACTGTTTATTTATTTTCATCCTTAACGCTTGAGAGGAGAACGTGACTGTACACTTATAAATTGTTCAAAATCAAGCCTGAGACTCCAATATCTTAACTACTGTGTATCTACACCCCAAGCACGTTGTCAGTCACACATACGCCGTGTTAACGGAGAGCATCAGGCAGTTAAACCCTTTGGAAACCAAGGCTTTCATGAGGCAGATCTAGGCAGCATGGCAGATGTTTTGAGTGTTGAACTTTAGAAGCCAAAAACTATTCACGACCATTGATAACTTAATATCCATGTTGAGGGTTTGGTTTTTTTCTCTCTCTCTTTGGCCACCTGCCCAGATTCTATAATGATGAGTAGTTATCTTTGTGACCTTTCACATTGTTGACAGTGATTAATAATGTGTTGTGCACACTTCCATGGCATCAAATACCAATTTTTTGGGTAATGGGAAAAGAATAGCTAATTAGGGAAATAATGTGATTCACTTCACACACTATAATTCATGTATTGCTTTTGGAAAAGCAAGGATATGAGGAGTAGTTTGCAGTATGATTTTTATGTAGTTATGAGAGTAGAGTATGACTTTGTTAGGTTAATTTCTATCAGTTTCCCAGTGGATAGTGACTGAAATACGAGCATATGAACATAGAAAGGTATTTTTAAAGGATTTTACTGTGAGGGAGAGAATCTTTTAAATCACTAGATGCGTCATAAGCCCTTTTAAATGTTAAATCATAAAGTGATAAAGATGGCAAATGCTTGTAAAAATGAGATGACTGCAGCTCAGAAACCTTGTTTTTGTAGGCAAAACCACTTGAAATTGCCAGTGTGTGTGCACTGATAAGCACCCGATACGAGATACTTGTCTCTGGGCAAATAGGCAGTGTGTAAAAAGTGTAAAAACTGATGATTGGAAATTAAGATGGGTACTATTTGGGTACTATTCTCATTCTTGGGTACCTTTCATCTAATTACACTTCCTTTGGTTGCTCTATTTTTTTTTTAATTGATGTCATTTGACATGAAATGACTTTTTTTTTTGTTGTTTTTTTCTTTCTGGTAATACTGAAGGTGATTGCACCTCAGTGTATCTACTCAAGAGAAATTGAACTGTAAGTTAGGTCACCTGAGCTGATTTTCCACACCAGTTTCTTCCTGAAATGAATTTAACAGTAGCTTTTCTACTGTTTGTGTAATTGTCTGTTAAACCTCTTCGCTTTTCAGGACTCAAGGGGGATTTCTGTGTGGTTACAGCTGCGCTATTTACTAATGCAGAGCCTGTAGTTGTTTCATGATGTAGATAACATCTATATGTATATATTAATTTCTATTCATGTGGCTAAGGCCTGACATATTTAACTGGTATTCTTTCTTGTTTGTGTCATGGTTACTTCATTAACCATGTTGAATTGTGCTATAAATGTTTGCAGGAGTCCAGTCTTTGTAGTCATTCTCTGTGGGGAATTTGCATTTATATTGATGAGGCATCTGAGTGTAGAGAAGCTGCTTGAGTGGGCATCATCTGCTCTTTCAGGCAGGGAAGCTTAAGTGGTAGGATATATATGTTTTTAACTGCTAATGTACTGTTAGAGCAATCAAGGGGATGATTCCTTTGGTGATGTAAGTGGTTAGGTAGGAGGGAGATATCCGTTCACTCAGGAATGGTGGAGATTTGTATTCAGAAAAGCTCTGGATAAAAGCTGAGGTGAAGAGATAAAATGCAGGAATATTTCAGTAAAACTAAATAATGTGAGGTGGTGATTGGAGGGACACAAGTTCAATGAAACAGGATAGTGGCTGCATGAAAACCTTTCATTTGCTCCTTCCTCTTAAGTGTTTTGAGCCTGTTATGAATATTGCACTAAAGGTGACATATTCCAAACAGTTTGCTCCAGAGTTGCGGTATGCTGGGATATATGCTCACCTAGAGCTACAGGACCAAAGGAAATCATTTTTGAAAATGAATTTAAACAATTCACACCACAGTGAAAATCTTTAGACAAAGATATGCGAACGACAAGGAAGAATGATATCATTTTGCTCCTTTTTCTCACTGCACCATCGGAAAGGAAAGGTTGTTGAATAACAAATCTTGTGCCACATGGAGAGCAAACGCAGTTGGAACAAGTTAGCTTTGCAGACACACAGTAACAGCAGAGAAACAACATAGTGATCTCATTAAAAGTGATACAAACTGTTATTTACTCTGAATATTTGGCTCTGACCTGTATTTCAAAAGTATACACACAAGGGAGATGAAAACCTGTGTTAAACTGTTGAATCGTCAACCTTAACAGCTTGTCTTTGCATTTTGTTATGTCCCACAACCTTCATCCTTACATTTAACTAGATGATAAGATAGCTGGGACCGGGACTCCATTATTTCTTTGTAGAAAGTTACATAGCAAAGTTAAACTGTAAATAAAAGGTGGTGGTTTTACCTGGATCTTTCTGTCCTTAAAGATGCGGTAACATTTTTTTTTTTATACCAGTAATTCATCTCAGCTCTTTCCTTCTTCATTGAGGCTGTGAAAATGGAGAAGGAAGAAGCTTGGAACAACAGCTTTGTGATGGTTGCTGTATTTCTGGGCATTCTTGGTGTATTTCTGGGCATTCTTGGTGTATTTCTGGGTATGGTCTCTCCAGTTTTTGGATGAAGTAGGTTACCTCTGTTCATACCGCACTACCTCAGTAGTCCATCCAAGACTGAGCAATGAAGCCCAGTAATTAGTAGAAGAAACAGAAAAAGCTGAGGGATTGTTGTTTTAATGGGTTTTCAGTGAAGGGGTTTGTAGTCTTTTTTCACCATCTAATTTGGATTTTACTGGAGACTGCCAGTGGTGATATGAAGGTCTGTGTTATTTCCCAGAGTACTTGGAACTCATATGCCCCAGTTAGACTCTTCCTATTCTGCTGCGAGTTTCTCTATGCGACCAATAAAATAACTTTCTGTTTAACAAAAGTAAGGTCTAGTGATTATGCTAATACACTCAAAAGAAAAATGGATTTTTTCAGTTTAGCCCTTGCATAAGGGGCTTTATTTTGCTCTTTGTTCCTTTTAATCTTGTACTTGAAGTATCCTTGCCACTTTAGAGCCAAGGTAAGATCCTAAAATATGTGTAGAGAATACTGAGGAAGGTGATGTACAATGATCTGTGCACATGCTTGCTGCAGACCAGCTAGTATGCAGATAGGAAAAATTTTTTCCATAAAACACTAGGGTTTTCCAGTCTTGCATTTCCAAAGATATACTTTCCCCAGCAGTACAGACATTTGCAATTAAGAGCTTAGAGGCAAGGAGCAAAGTGCAGAATAACATGGAAAGTCCTGTGAATATCAGCCACAAAACAGTGCGTGTCTTTTCCACCAGAAATACTCAGGTTTTTATTTTTTTATTAAATTGCTGAGAGCTGAGTGCTGCTGTGCACAGGAGCAAGTCTGAAAGTGATGTGGAAATCAGGAGTGGCCCATGGCACTGTATCAGCTGGTTACATGATGGTCACGCTGCTTTGAATGTGGTACTAGGAGGCTTGTTCTTCTTGGCCTTTTCCAGTTAATAGCTTAGTCTGAAACAATCATCCTTAGTGGAACAGGTTCCCGATCAGATGGGGAATTCCTAATTGGTGATATTGATTCTGACAGTTTTTCTTAAAGAAACCGCATCATCTTTCCTTCCTTGGTGAACTCAAGGAGTGGGTGTGATGCCACTGGAAGATGAGCACTGTGTCTGTTGCCAATTTGAGCATTCAGATGGTTGCACTAGAGGCAACTTTCCTAGTAGAGAAACTTATGCACATTATTGTTCTGATTATGTGACCACATAAAGGAATACATTTTAGTACTATAAGCTCATTTAAAATATACACTGGTGAGAGAGTAATGGAAAAGCCAGGAGATAGGAAGAAGTGTCTTCTACTTGCTTAACCTGTACAGTTGGTAGCTGAAATACCTGTCTCAGGCAAGAACAACCTGTATGACTTGTCCTTCAACATATATTTTGGAAGTTTGAAAAGGAGGCTGAGGGGAGACCTTCTTGCTCTCTACAACTCTCTGAAAGGAGGTTGCACCAAATGCAGTTGAGATTGGATCTGAGGAAGAATTTCTTTCCTGAAAGGGTTCTCAGGCATTGGAAGGGGTTGCCCAGGGCAGTGGTGGAGTCCTCATCCCTGGAGGGATTTAAAAGACAAGTAGATGTGGCACTTAAGGACATGGTTTAGTGGCATGGAGGCGTTGGGTTGATGATTGGACTTGATGATCTTAAAGGTCTTTTCCAACCTTAATAATTCTATGATTCTATGACAGGGATATGTTTATAGCACATTGAAGTGGTGTGTGTGATGTGTGTCTATATACACAAATATATATTTACTGTGCAATTTGGAAGTATAAACCCCCCTATTCTTTTATAAATATTTGTATGTTTCAGTCTTTCATTTTGGTTTGGAGTATGTAATCTGCTATAGCAAAGGGTAGATTAGCCCTTGACAGACCTTGCCAAATGATTACTTTCACCAGCTGTTCCAAATACTGGAAGAAATAATGAGCTTTTAAAAAAGAAAAAAAAAACAAAACAAAAATCTTGTTGTTACCTCATTCAAGTGTCACTAGAAGTTCTGGACAGTTGCTGTGTAATTAAGTACCTACTTATTTTAAAGGTTACAGTGAAAATAGCACATTTACCATTTAAATTTGTACTTCAAAATATCTCCCATCCCTCTTTTGAGGGAAGACAGTCATCTCCAGCCATGTAAACCACATATACAGTTAAGAGACAAATATCATGTCTCAAAAATAGAAAAATGCTCAAATTGCCTGCACACCCTCCAAAAAATTAAGAAAATTTCCTATCCTTAATGATAGTTTTCATAGATTTTTTTTTTTTTTCTGTGCAGTTGGTTTCTTGAGGCTTTATGTTTCCATTTATTTTATTTAAGATCTAAGGATCGATTCTAAAAGTGTGTGTGCAACAGAGCCCACATTTGGGAAGAAGCACAGTGATGGTGTGCTATGGCCTCTTCTTGGCTTGCACTTGTAATATAGAGACTATGGTGGGGTGTTTGGGTTGTGGCTTCCCAAAAGTTTGTGGCTTTTTGAAACTTCCTTCCATAACTAAATTAACCCCTTATTTTAGATGTTAACACCAGCTCTATTAGTGTTCATTGAGAACATGACTGAGTGCAATTGGGAGCTTAGAGTTTATATTAACTTTTCTAAGCTTCTGATTAAGCTCAGTCATGTTCTCAGTGATGAAGGGTAAACCCAAAGTTTAAAAGGTTAAAATAAGTCTTATTATCATGGTTGTAGGCTTGTAATCAAATTGTGGAGTTTATTTATATAAGAGCACTTGGGTCAAGGGACTAAGGTGAAGTGTCTCTAGAGCAGGTCTTTCTTGCTATAGGCAGTTCAAGGTAACAAATACTATTTTGGTAGCTTTTTCCTATTTTCAAGTAGTTATGTCTTTATTCCCCCGATACTGTTTTCTGTGTGTGATGTTTTTTGTTTTGTTTTGTTTTTTTCCTGAGGTTGTTCAGGGTTTGCTGGAGGGTTCTTTTCCCTTGTTTGTATTAGCAAAAGCATCAAGGCTGGCTGGATTACTTGGTCTTCTTCTTTCTGTGTTAGCCTGTGGTCTGTTGCACACTAAATTATTAGCTGTCCAAGTAAACTAATAGTGCCATTGATAGTTTTGCTAATGGGGTGTATTTGTGCTCTTCCTGTAAACAGAAAAAAATATATAGATGCCCATTTGAAGAGATGGGAGAACCTGGAAGATAATGTCAATGGTCACGATTTAATGACACTCTAGAAAGTAAACCTCTGTGGGTGACTTGCGCTGTACCATCGATTTACTGTTTATACAAGGGTCTGGCTGATACTTAAGGGAGGTCCAGAGGCTGTTTGGATTTTTGTTGGTCTGCACAAATAATTTATTTGGCTACCACCAGGCTTGTTTTCTGGTTGCAGTTACATGCATGTGTTTGCAGTGTCTTTATTGGTAGTTCCTTTTTTTTATGGCTTATGTCATAAATACTTGTAGTAGCTTACGCTTATTTCAGCCCCCAGCAAGGATTAAAACTTTGTCTTGCCCCTTCTGTGAAGAATTTCCCATTCTTAGGGGAAAATAAGACGTGTTCCTACCTGGATGTCTCTTAGAGGTGAAGCTGCTGCTCTTTTGATACTTAACCATATAATTGTGACTGTGGAATAGGGACTGGCCTTGAAGATAATTAAAGGATCCAAGTTTTATCTCATACGTTTCTTCTGTGAGAGAGACTCAGTCAGAACTAGACTGGTGCATTTGTTGTGCATTTTTTATTCTCTTTTGAATATGGGCTGAATTATGAATTTAGAACGCTTTCAGTATTCCTCTTTGCACAACAGTGATGTGAAGTAGGGTAAGTGCCCTACTTACTTTTGTCTTTTTATGCTTATTTAAGATAAATTGTGCTTCTGTCTGCCATAACTGTGGACTCGAAGATCAAATGCGCAGATTCAAGAAACCTCTGCAGCTGCTTTTAAACTTTGTACCTGTAGTCGCGTCAACTGTCAGGTTAAAACAATTATTTCTCCTCACAGGAGTTAAAATAGCTTTGCTGGTGGAAAAACTACCAGTGAGAGCAATAGAATTGATTTGGCACCCTGAGGTCTTTTATTTAGCGAGCTTTCCCAGTTCTGCCTCTGCAGTAAGGCTTATCTGTGTGTTAGATCCTGAATGCGAAATGAATAGTCCTTTGTGTAAACACAAATAGATAAAAACTTTATCACGGAGTACAGCTATTTCCATGTAGCCAGTTGCATCTGAGATCCAGAACGACTGATGAAGAAGATAAGTTTGAAGATGTTAGCAATAGCTTATGAGTGAAAAATGTTAACAGAGCACTGTAGTAGTCAAGGAAGGACTGTAAATAAGAAGGGTATTTGGAGCTATAGATTAAGGTAAAAAGAAAGTGGAAACAAGTTGGAAACATTACTGCTGTGTTCTGTTGTGCTTTGGCATGGCCTCTTCCTGACTGATTCTTTGCTTCCCTATGTGATAGGACCCTGGGAGTCCTGCTTTTCCCATCTAACACACAACCTCTGTGAAGCTGCTCTCTTGGACTTTCTTTTCATGGAGTTTGAACCTATGACACTTGCAATTTTAAGATGTGGTTTCCATGTTTGTCTTGTTTTTCTGTTGTGGAGAGGTAATATACTTGAAAAGGGAGGTGGTGTGATGTCCTCCGCTGTGGAGAGGTTGGTATGGTTTACTGTCAGAAGATCCTGATGGTTGGTATGAAGGATGGTATGATCAATGACTGCATAGCCCTGGATCATCTGGATTCTGCTGGCAGCCAGATGTATTTCCTGAGGGAAAAGGCAGTGTGATGTGGGATCATCAATCTTCTTTGAATATCTAAAATTTAAGTATAATCTTGTGTGTGTTTACCCCAGACAGAGGGCACAAGCATGTAGCTGCTGATGCTAGGGGGTAGGTAGTCACTACTGTGAGATGATGTTCAAGGGGTTTGCTGACAGCTCACAAATACTGGATGAAGGGACTCCTTTCTCACCATGGAACAGCTTCTCCCAGTTTTGTTTTTTTTTCCTAACCTTCCCAAAATAATCTTAAAGCAGATGCATTTTAGTCAAAGTGTAAATAAGCATTAGTTTGAGAAACACGTTTCTTAAAATTATTTTGTGCTTTTTTTAGTTCTGTCTTGGCTGTGATGAGGTGGGTAAATGGATGGGTGAAAGTCCTCCACATGCTGGTACTTCTCCTTGGCTTTTTCCATGGTCCTTCCTAACCTGGCCTCTCATTCTTGACTGACAGCTGACAAAGAATACTAGAATGGCTCAGCATTTAAAAAAACAAGTGTTTTGAGGCATTTTGAAGCTGGTGCCAAGTTGTTGATGAGGATACGTGACCAGAACCTGGACTTGGCATCGGGGACAGGCTGCATGAATTAAGTCAGTGCTAATGCCTGGTAGTATCTACTACTTAATTGTGCAGAGTAGATGCTAACGGGCACCTGAGTTAGCATGTGAGACAGAGGCACTTCTGGGTAACACAGACAGCTTTTTCTCCTGCTAACTGCTGTGTTAGCTTCTGTATTTCAGATGTGTGCACAGGTATTCCCCATGGAACTGGATATTTACAGTCCTGCAGAAATATTTATAAAGCACTTGAATTCACTGCTCTCTTAACAGCTTGGCACAAGCTCTAGGGAAGCCCTGCTGCTTGGAGCAGTAGGCTGCTTCCTTTCTTAGGTTTAATGATTCACTAAATGTCTCAAATTTATGTCCATTATATTAATAGAAATGGAAATGTCAGTACTACCTGGCTTCAAAAATGATTTTTTTTTTTTCTCTCCTGTTGGCTTCATAAATACCACTCCCTGCTTCCTGTGGGTCAAGCAAAACAGCACTCCTGGTGCTGTACAAGAAATTCTCCTCAATTTCCTTCCTCGTTGCTGTCTAGATGTTTACTGATTTGTTGGAAAGTTTTAGGTCTTCTTCATATTTTAGACAAAAATTTTCTGATCTTTTTTTTTTATTTCTTTTAGCTATTTTTTTAGAAAATAAAGCTTTGCACTTTGAGAGCAATTAGAACTCACTGTCAGTCTTTCACACAGTATTTCAGATGTCTCAAGCTTCTCTGGTACACACTAGTGTAAAAACAGCACCTTGCTGAGTAACTCCAATGGTATGAGTTATGTCAGAGGTTACACAGAGGTGGAGGTTAGACCAGTGATGAATTTGTTTCTGGTTTGTGAGCCCTCATTGCTTAATTTAGTCATCTGTGTGTGTTTTTATATATATATATGAATATATATGAATATTTAAAGAAAAAATTCCTCAAGGAATTAAGGATATACATACTTTTAACAAGGATATACATACTTTTAAAACTAAACCCCAGACTTGTCTCTTTCCTCCCAGATGGTGCTTCTGGATGACCTCTCCCCGTCCAAC
>NW_010291977.1:25365-44100 GCF_000700745.2 Antrostomus carolinensis
AGACTCTTCTATATCTGACCTTTCCTTCCCTGTTGCATGCAATCTCTCCTCTTCACGCTGCCCTTAATCTGAAGGAAAAGCTCCGAGTAGCTTTGCCGTGATATTAGAGCAACTGACTTGACTCTTTTGTGCTTTGCTGCCAGCTTGGATAATTCAATACGCTCCTCAGGAGGACACAGAAACCTCTTGGTTTGAGTTGCAAGGGTTGCAACAACAGACCTGTCATTTTTAACCCCTGGCACTACTTAAGCTGAAATTCAGACCTGCTCTGAGGTCTTGCTGTAGGTGGAAGTGTAATCTGATTTCTGCCTTGTTTTATGAGAAGGGGTCGTAATCTCTGAGGAGAAATATAGGAATCTTGGTAAGAAAAACATCTTGCAAGATACAGCTTTGAAGTGATGGATATGCCTGATGCTAAAGTATTTGAAGGCAGAACTTGAGGAGTAGCTTAATGGAAATGCTTTACCTAGATGCAGGATGAGGAGGCAGGAATGTGTTCAGTGTCTGGGCTGCAGTGATGCAACAAAAAAACCCCAACGTATGTATGTATCTTATACACGTTTTGTATTAGAACTCTCCACAGTGTGGCTCTACTGCAGATTTGGAGCACAAAGTCTTAGAATGACTTAGGGTGAGATGTTGTGAGGTCTGTGTAGTGCTATGGGTCATAGATTGAGTAGTTGTACTCTGGCGTGTAAACTAATAGCACTATTCCAAGCTACTCAGACCTGGAAGACTGCAAATGTTATCAACATAGTCGTTACCAGTTTTTTAGACTTTTTTTTCCAAAATTCTCTTTTCCCTCAATTTATCTTTGTACACTTGCTCTTAATAAGGAAGAATTATTGTTACTGAGATGCTCGAGGGAACTAAACCCTGACGACTTCACGTGGCTCCCAGGAAAGCAAAGGTGGCAAACTTTCTTTTTAGTGGGCTTTGTTATTAAAAAACCAAATCACACAACCCCCAAACAAACAAAAATCCCTCAAACACCAAATCTATGTGAATTTCTCTTCACTCTTCAAGTACTTTGTCTTGGCCATGCAAAAAAAGGTGTTTTTAATATATTATCTGTAGGACTAAATACTTACCAGGTCAAAAGCACAGACAACAATTGCTGCCTTCATTTTCCCCAACATAGAGCAAAGGAAATTTATTTTACATTCAGGGTATTTCAAAGAACAATTTTCATGCATATATCATATTTCTTCTTTAACTGAACGTTGGAGTGAATATGAAAGCAAGGATGAAAATTACAGATATTCAGTATGTTCTTTGAATTAATGCTGTTTTAATTTTTTTGGAAGAAGTTTGGTATTGATGATTTTTTTTGTTGACTAGGTGGAAATGCAGTCATTGTTTCCTCCTATTAAAAGTAAATATTGGGAAATTGGTAGACAAAATATAGCTAAATGAGCTACTGCCTTTTTTTTTCTGATCCCGGTTGTGCTATCATCTGTTTTTGCTGCTGGGAGCAAACTTAGTCTTATCAGCAATTTCTGAAAGAAAGCAAGCAGAAATTATGCAGTAAGAAAACTCATGCCATAAATTTTGTGGTTGTCTTTTGATCTGTATTCTTGGTAAGAACTGGACTCAAACATGTTTAAATCAGGAAAAAAAAAAGGGAAATAGCAGATGAAACACAACCTTCTGGACCCAAACTGTCCTGGCAGCTGTTGTTTACTGGTTAGCAGGTTCTAAAATGCAAACTTCATTATCAGTAATGATAACTGCTGAAAATTGCTTGCTCTCGAAATAACTATCACCACTAAGCTTGAGCCTTTTTGCAGATATCTCTAGCTATTTAAGATCAAAATAGCACTTAATGGGTTTAGGTAATCAATAGTCCCAAAGACTTCTGGAGATCTTGGTACATAAAATATTCATAGTTTATATTTGTCTTTTAAGAATCTACTCAGCATTGTTAACACATTACAAAGTGCTAAGATTGCAAAGTGCTGCTATTAAATGATGTTAAAATGCTTATAACAAGCACAAGATGCTTGTTTTATGTCTCGATGTAAATAAATGCTATTTCCATTCTGTTGAAGTACACGGTTACTTTGAAGTTCAGTGTCGAGTTTGATTTGCTGACAGGTTCATTTTGCTGCCGTATGGGAAGGTACGTCTTTAAAAATGTCATTTTTCTGCAGTCTTTATATCTGAAGCTACATTAAGAAATTCTTCGAGGTGAGAAATGTTAGCAGGCTTACTGGACAAGTTGACAGAAGAATATCTGTTCGACTCAATTTTATTTTATCTGGGAGCACTAAGGCATGTGGTTAATACCCACAGCTGGTGAAGGCACGATGAACTGAGTAGGAAGAGAAGTGTTAGCTGGAGTGCACGTTGATTGATATCAGGGTACACTTCTCAAATCCCACAGCAACTCAGAATTAATAACCCATTGCTGCTGTCAAACATTTCAATAGAAATCAGAATTTCAAGTACAATTTAGAAAGGGAGACTGGTAAATACTCAGTGGTGCTGTGCCTGCTGCTAGGAAAAGAGAGCGAAGCGTCGTCGTGGGGCTGTGGTACCCGTCGTCATGGGGCTGTGGTACCCTAGTGCTGGCAGAGAGGTGACTCCAAGCTTGACTTTGATTCAGACACAATTTCTTAGAGTTATTGACAGTAACAGTCTACTGTTCCCACTTCTTTTGTTGCATTCCGGGGAGATCTTATAGCGGCCTTCCAGTACCTGAAGGGGCTACAAGGAAGCTGGGGAGGGACTTTTCATAAGGGCAACTAGGGGCTGTGGTACCCTAGTGCTGGCAGAGAGGTGACTCCAAGCTTGACTTTGATTCAGACACAATTTCTTAGAGTTATTGACAGTAACAGTCTACTGTTCCCACTTCTTTTGTTGCATTCCGGGGAGATCTTATAGCGGCCTTCCAGTACCTGAAGGGGCTACAAGGAAGCTGGGGAGGGACTTTTCATAAGGGCAACTAATGACAAAACAAGGGGAAATGGGTTTAAACTGAAAGAGGGGAGGTTTAGATGAGATATTAGGAAGAAGTTCTTCACTGTGAGGGTGGTCACACACTGGAACAGGTTGCCCAAGGAAGTTGTGGATGCCCCCTCCCTGGAAGTGTTGAAGGCCAGGCTGGATGAGGCTTTGAGCAACCTGGTCTAGTGGAAGGTGTCCCTGCTGATGGCAGGGGAGTTGGAACTGGATGATCTTTAAGGTCCCTTCCAACCCAAACCATTCTATGATTCTGTTGTTATTTAACCTAAGTGGCATTGAATGTGCCTGGCACATAAGTTAATAGAAGTAAGAAACAAATTGTTTGGAAGTTCCCTGTCTATTTCTGTACAAAAAGAAAACTGATGAGGTATATAGAATTACTAGAGAAAAATGGGCAAAAGTTAACTACAGCAAGGAGGTTTTTAAGAAACAAATGTAGATTGGCACGTGTCACAGTTCAAGTGTAGTTGTTAACTTTCATTTGTACAGGTAGATTCCCAAATGTATTTAAGGGGAAAAAAAACCAAACCAAGCTTATAAGGAATATGTGTGAATCTCAACTTAATTGTCTTATGGAATCAAGGTGACTGGTCTTCTTAGATCTTACTACAGTGAACTCAAACACTTTCCAATTCTCCTTTAGCTTCCCACGTCTAGTAAATGAGACAGTTTACACCCTACTGAAAGGGGAGAGTCTATTTTCCTCTACTGGAGACCGAACATCTCAAAGCAGGGTCGTCTTCTTTTTTTAAAAAAAAACCCCAAACATGCATAAACATTCAAGGGGAAATTGCTATTGATCACAAGAACAAGATGTTTCTATTTGCTTGGCTTTCTGCATTACAGTAACAGCTATTTTAGTCACATTGGCAATTTTTATTTAATGGCCTCTCAATTTTCATTCTGTGTACAGTAAATGGAAGTGATGATGATGATATTTGTTTCATTGATATTCAACTGCTTTCAAGGTGAAACTAAGGATGGAAAAAAATAAACAAAATCATGACTGCTGCCAGACATGGCTTGACTACAGGAGTCCTTGAAGACCTTTACTTGGAGCATACGGTATGAAATTGTGGCTGATCTGTGCATTTTGGGCTTAAGCGTAGAAACAGTCGGATATTGTCAGTCAGAACCTGCCAAAAATTGAAATCTAATGAGGCGAGCTGTAACTTGCATACCTAGTTGAGTACCTGTCTCTCAAATGTCACCAGCATACAAGATGAAATCCACTAGACCCTTTAAGCTTTACCTTTTTTTTTTCTTCTGAAGCAATTGTGTGATATTATTTATATTGAATTGCACTTGGATGGGAAGAATGGGAGAGCAGAGCTCCGAGACTGTCCCATACATCTTTCCAGGGCAGGCTATTTTGAAAGGCAGCCTGATGTTTTAAAATACCATCACTTGCCTATGCAGCAATCACGATGCCAAATCTCTTCTCAACAGCTGTTTCTAGGAAACTTTAAGGGCACCAGTCAATTTTTATTTAATCTGTCCTCTCTCCCCACCCCTTAATAAGGCAAAAAAAAAAGTGGTTGTAGTCTGCCAGCTGAATTTCTCTCTGCTGTAAAGCTTCCCTTGCTGTTCCGGACTGTAAACACCAGGGTTGTTGTTATCTCCCTCCTGCTGGCAGTGCCATTAGAGAGGTTTTAAATAGTACCAGCGCGATGCTGGCTGCTGTCGAGATTCAGAATGCTGTTATGACTGTAAACCGTGAACCGTGAAATACTACAGGACAGAGGTTGAGAGAGTATTCTGCTTTATCAACCTTAGATCTGGCTTTCCTTTTGCTTTGGAAGAAAAAGGCTAGTTTAAAAAGAAAAAAAAAAAAAAAAAGAAGTTAGAGGAAAAATGCTGCATGTGTGTGATACAGAAGTGGATTAAATAAAGCCCCTAATAAATTTCCTTTCTTGTGTATTAGCTCCTTTCTGATTGATGTGCAGAGAAAACATCATTTTCGGAGTGTAGTAGTAAGCCCTGCAATCTGTTCTGTTGGTATCCAAGAGCAGTACTTGTATAAAATGGTTACAAAATATAAACCTCCCCTGTCTTCCTATTTTCTGTTATCAGAGGAGGTCCCTTCCTTGGTAGCTGTTGTGGTTTGTCTATCTGTACTGGTAAGGAGACATTAAATCACGCTTGGGGAGGCCTTAGCTCTTGTTTCTGCTGCAAAAACCCCCTGTTCTCCTTTAGGATGGTTTGTCTTACTAAATATTTTAATTTTTAAACTCTCTGCTTTAGCTGGAGAACTGTACATCCCCAATTGTGTAAATCTGTTTGTTTTAACCAGTGGAGCTTTTCTTGATAGCACTGTGTATTTCCCTTCTGCTGCTTTTCTTGTGTGTTCTAATGCAGAGATATAAGCAGTTGCTTGAGCCTCTGCTTGGCTGTCAAGTCTTTCTGCCAACCTGTCTGGCTGATGAGAATCTCCTTCAGAGCACTTTAATGTTTGTAAATAGGTTGTGTAGAAGTCATGTCACAGTAAAAATAATGAAAAAGCCCTGTATTAAGTGCTGTGCTAGTCCAGTGATCCCGATAAGATCGGTTCATCCCTACATCAATGTAATTTGCAGAAATAGCTGTGTTGTGAATGGAATTTAAACAAGAAATCCCCACGGAAAAAGGGTAGTTAAATTAAAATGTTGTTTAAATCAGAAGAGCACAGAGAAGACATTGAATATAAATTAACTACATTAATAGACAACAAAGCTCATTTTGGGAAGCATGGTGTAAGTGAGAAGGTTCTGCATTGGTTTTGTTTGTATTTATGCCTTTGGAATATGTCAGTATCTTAATTATTTTCTCCATGTGGACTTGGTGTCAAGATAAATAACACCACATCTTTTAAAATGTTAAAACTTAAGAACTACCATGGTGCAAACAAAGGAGGAAAAAAAATCTTTATACAAAAAATTAGTTATTAATAAACTGCAGAATTAAAAATTCTGCAATTAAAAAAAAAATATATATATTATTACCTGAGCAGAGAGGTGACATGAATTGTTTGGGTTGTAAAATAAACCTGTACTGTATCTTGAAGATAACGATTCCACCTCTGCCCCAGTAAGAAATAGGGGGACGCAGATTTGTCTGGATTTTTGAAGCAAAGTGAGACAGAGGGACTATGAAAAATACGTGGAAAATATCTGCAGCAAGAGGAAGCGTCCCCGGTGTCTGCTGTGACAGACAGCTTGCAGCTGGTCCTTGTACACACGAGCTATCTGCACGTCATTAGTGAAGAAGGATGTGACTAAGGATGGCTTTGATACTGTGTACCACCCAGAGAGCTTCTGCTTGTCCCTCTGAAGTCCTGGTCATAGCTTCTAATTTTATCTGAGCGGATCACTGTCACTGCACATCAATTCCTGCAACTGCTGCGTTCATGGAAAGCATCCTCTCCACTCACCCACTGAAATGGCTTCAGCTAAACAACGTACATGAACCAACAAAACTCAGCATTGACATTTTTGGCCTGGTTGTTTTAAACACAATGTTCAAACCAAGTAGTTGGAGCTTCAGCTCATTCCTGATCAAGTCTTATCTTGCAAGAGTCTAGAAATGCTGGGGTGCTGCTCCTGTGGTGCTGGAGAAAGGGGACTGCTTGTGCACAGCTGGGAGGTCCCTGGGGTGCCACAGTGGGGTCTCAGCTCACCTTAGGAGCCCTTATTATGCTGATTTAAAAAAAAAATTAGGACTAGTAATCTGGGGATCAACACCTCTATCAACACTTAGAAGCCATGACAGGCTGATACTGGGGGAACAGTGTTTTGTTTCTTTATTCCTTTCCCTGCAGATTTCTTGCTCTATGGCATGAATTATTGAATTTACAATATCTTATTGACTGGGGGGAGGAAAGGACAGTGATCGTGATATGGGTATAATGATAAATGGTAAAATTAATACTCTACATGTAGTCAATACCTGACTTTTCCATGGTTGATTAGATATCCAAATGCTGTGTTTGAACATACTTTATCTACTATAGAAATGAAATGCAGTTGGCTCCAAAATGCAAATGTAATGTAACTGCAGCTGAAGAGCTCTGCACTTGGAGACTGAAGACGCCATCCTGAGTCCTTTCTCCTAAGGTGAGAGTTGGGGATTTCTTTATCAGTCAGGTGACACTTTACTTAGTAAACCTTGCCCTAGACTTGGTGTGCTCAAGACTCTAGGTTTAATAGTGCACCAAGCTAATATTTTGTACTCTGGCCAATCAGAAGTGTAACTTCTCAACTGGTTGTCAATATTTCAGTGAATAACAGTTTAAGGCACTCCAGGAATCTTTTGGTATACTGTTGGCTTAAAAGGTTTTTATCTAGTCTGCTTTAAGAGAAGCTTTTTTTTTTTTTTTTTTACTTATTTTTATAGAAACTTTATGTAGAAACATTTGTGCTTTTAAGAATTAAAATATTAAAAGCAAAAGCTGTCCAGGGACTCTCTTCAGTGTCCTTCAAGCCTGTTACTGATTTATGTGTAATTATGTAGAAATATTTGTGCTTTTAAGAAAGTCCCTGTCCAGGGACTCTCTTCAATGTCCTTCAAGCCTGTTACTGATTTATGTGTATCAGTGCATTCATGGCTTTTTGTCCTCGCTTCAGTTTCACTTGTTCCTGTGCTCCCATCTTCTCCTGGCTTTGTACAGTCATCAGTACCTTCTTGCAGTGAAAACTTGTTCTGTCAGTGCCAGTCTCTGATCAGAGAGGCCACTGCTAAGTACTGAGAAAAACACCTTCCCAAGGACTTTCTGCTTCTGCTTGAACCTGTGTGCAGGAGGCTTTACTGTGAGGTTGCATCTGAAAGACTGTGGCAAGTTTTGATGCTATTAGAGGAGAAATGAACCAATTAATACTTGTCAAATGTAAGTCTCTGTGAATTTAATCAGAAGCTCATGGATGATGAGTAGCACAGTGTCTGAAGAAAAGACTAGGAAGTGTCCCTTGATAGAGTGCTCGACCGTATGGGAGAAGGCAGCAGAACAACCTGAACTACCAGCAGGAGGCTCTGATGGATTTCACTGCTCTTCTTTCAGTACTGCATTTAAACTGAAAGCAATTTAAGAATCAGAATCTGCCTTATCTGAGTCTGAAGGATCCTAAAAGCCTTAATTGCCAAGGGTGAGTGTGGGCACTGGGGCTGACAAGCTGATGGCAACTGGCAGTTTCTAGAAGGACACTGGCAACTTAGAGTATCTCTTCATTTGTCTTTGGACACTTTCCCTGGTTCTTTGGTGGAGAACAGAGCTGTGGCTGCAGAGGATATTTACAATCACCAGCCTGTCAGGATTCTTCATCCCACCCTGCACAAAGGCTGAAACCTGGATGTTAGCACCTCACTGCCCTGAGAACAAATAGATAATGAACGAGCTGATCCTTCATTTCTATTTCGGTGTCTTGTTTATTTGTGAAGACTTCATCTCTTGTTTCAAACTGCATCTAGGGAATGAATCCCAAATGTCCCTTCTCTGGTGAAACAGCTGAGGTCACCCTGTTCAGGATGAGGAGAGATTTTTGTACCGGGCTTTGGGTGTTTAGACCACTTTAGATTAAATGGAATCTGGTGACATCTTCCCTAGTGCACCTTGTGGTGTAGTCCTGAGCCTAGATATAGGAATTACTGGGGAAAGTGTACTAGATTTTACTGGGCATTCCTCTAGGATGTATTTCCCATGGATATGCCCTTTTAGATATCCAAAAATATTACCATATGTTGCTATCCTAATATTTCAGTCTGTCAAACGGTTCTGGGTAGCAGTGCTGTTCGTTACTCACTCAAACTGTAAAAGTCACTGCAGTAAGTTTGAACAGCTGCTGTTGGACCTTCACTTATTCCTTTTAGGAGCTCTCCACAATTTTCCTGATTCTGACTTGGAATTTTTAAAGCCTTGTCAGCATCCTTTATATTCCTGTATACTTTACTATGGTTTTCAATAAATCCAATCCATGGATATTTTTTTTTATTTTTTTTATTTTTTTTTAAATTTTTTCCCCAAAATTCCTGTCTTATTTTTTGAGAGGTTCTGGTAGAGCAGTAGCAAGAGCTTATGCTGGCTGACAGAGCCGTGTAGGAGAGAATGCAGGCAGCTAACATAACTTATGCCAATCTGGATTCCCAGGGGCTAAATCCTCAGCTGGTAGGAATTATCATAGCTTCATTAGTGCAAGTGAGGGATGTTGGGCTGTACCCAGCTGACGATCCAGCCCTGTGGCTGTAAAACCTTTGGTGGACAATGTGGCTCGGTGTTTGCGTGCGTGTTCATGTGTCTGCATGTGTAACGTGTTAAATACGGTGGGTTCAGACTCTGGGTGATTGTACCATTGCTCAAGGGCAGTCCAGAGATTTTTGTGAAGGCAGAGCAGAAAGGATGCTGCATCCTTATGGATCCCTTCCAACTCGAGATATTCTGTGATTCTGCCTGTCTTTTTTTGAAGCTCTTAACCTGACTGGTGCACTTCTGCTCTTCCCTGTTCCAGCACTGGATCTTTTCAAGAAGAGGTAATATTATAGTGCTTCCTGAAGCTTAAATTCCATAGGAATTGAACTGCTCTAGATGCCTGCCCTCTGACAGCACCTTTTTAATTGCTGTTGTAGGAAACTGCTAATGGCTTTGACTCACACGTTAAAAATTCAGACTCAGGCTGTGGGGTGGCTTCAGCTGTCCCAAATGGGACATCCCTTCTGTGCTCTTACTACATGCCAGTAGATACTGCTGAAGGAGAAGCAGGCTGAGATCTAATCTGTCTGGAGCTGAAATGCTTTGATGAACCATTTCCCTAGAGATAACAAGCTAATGGTTTGTCCACAAAGCCAGGCAGCTTTTCCCATTTCTCTGGGAAATGAATAGAGCTGGAACAGAATCATATGCTGCATTGTGATAGCCTAATGCTCTTACAGAGCTCTGTGTTATTACCCAAGCTGCTTTAGTGGGCAAATTAGACATGCAGAATTTCCAGATTTTACCTTATTCAGCTTTTAATTAACTCAGTGTAATAAGCTGTAAGCACATTAATATTAACAAAATACTTTGCAGTGTATCTGTTAATATTCAGATGTTAAAGCCAGAAGTATTGTTTTCATACAAAGACCAGTAAAACTAAGAATAATGGGGATCTTTTTTAGGAACTTGGCACGTGTTTTTGAAATCCTGCATTTTTAATGGTAGATAGCAAATAATAACTGTGCAGCAGAAGGTGCTTGTATGGGATTTTTTTAATACTGCATGCATATATTTTTTTTTAAGTTTATATTTTAAAAATTGATAGATTCATTTGCATTCACAAGCTTGGACAGATGGCGTGATCCATAACAAAATACTCAACAGCATACTAAAAAGGATCATTTCAGCACCTATCCCCTGCAAGCAGCTTTCATCCAAATAATGAGGGAAAGCTTTTAAAATACAACATTTTCACATCAGCCTTTCTAAGGTAAAAAACATGACCTGAGCACTTACAGGTGGACATTTGCACCATTTCTGTGTAAGTTGGAGCTCAGGCTGCAGCCACCCACCCTGTCCCTGCCCTCTGCCATCAGCAGATGTGCATTTGCAGCTGCACAGAGCATCTATATTGACAAAGGCTGGAAAATACCAGCTGCTCCTGTGTTTGGTTAAAAAATCTTTTCTTGGGAACAGGGAGTTCTTCACCTGGCACTGGGATCACTTCCAGATGTGGTGAACCTGTGGCCAGGGGATGCTCTGGTGAGCTGCTGTGCACAGAAATGAGTAACTGAGAGGGGTCAGGGCTTCCTAAACTGCTTTGAGGCACTGGCATGAATGTGGGTAGCTATGCTCTGTCTTGTATCCCGAGAGGAATATGACTATCCTTTCATTACCTGTTTCAGCTGTGTGTAAAACAACTAATTTAATAGAAATGTTATAAAAGTCCAGCTTATATTTCATTAAAAAACCCCCCTACCTTTCTCTTCTGATCAAAAGATAAGCAAAAAAATCAGTTATATTTTCCACCGTCTATTTAGCATCGTTTAGTGGTTTTTACCATCTGGAGACCTTGGAATAACTGTAAATTTGGGATTGATCTTTGTAACCTCTGTTCTGTCTCATTTGTACATGGAGACCAGGAAAAAACCTGGTCATCAGAGGATTTTTGAAGAAAATTCTTTGGAGAGGACAATTATTTTAGTAATAATAGGAACTTATTTTAGTAAAAATACCACTGGAATTGTACTAAAGAGGACATCTGTGGTTGCAAATTAGGAAAAAAATGTTTCAGATACTGACAATTGAGCAAAGCTGCAATATGTTCTGAAAGTCAAGCTGTGTTTTTTCTCATTTTTTCACATCATAACCAGTGATAAAAGTCTTTGGGGCTCAATTAGATTCTCTATTTCACTTCTGAAACCTCAACTGCTTTTCTATTGTCAGCAGACACACCAGTGCAAACCAACCTCCAGAAAATAAGAATTCAGCAAGGTCCAGTGCAGGGATAATTCCAGAGTCACTTGGAAAAGTCCTAACTGGTACAGCAGCATTTCTTAAAGGTAATTTTACTCCCTCAAAAATGCTTCTCAGTACACTGCAAGCAGTAAAGACAAGACCTTTAAAGTCTCAAAGTGTTGCCTTAAAGAAAGGAGTTGTTATTTTTAAGGTATAAATCAGCCCTGGAAAACTGCACGCTCACACCAATTTTTGGATCAGTCTTATGTGAGGAGCAGTGGGTTAATCCCCAGATATTTATTTTGTGCTACTGTTGGAGGTGAACTGGGAGCTTGTTACTCATCTTCCAGTTCAGCCTGGCATTTATGCTGCTGCACAGGGCACGTGATAACCTACATCCTGCAGTTCTGTGTGCTTTTGTTACTCATCTTCCAGTTCAGCCTGGTTCATGCTGCTACACACGCATGTGATAACCTACATCCTGCAGTTCTGTGTGCTGCCAGATCCATAGGCAGTGAGGGTTCTATAGGTGAGCTGCCCAATTCAGCTGGAGTAGCCTATAGTGCTTGTGTTTGAATGGAGAGATGGTTGGTGGCCAGGTCATCACTGCTGGGGCTTGGGTGGGTTTGTTTTTGGGTTACAAGATTCTAAAAATAGTGTCCAGTTTTGTGTTTTCCAGATAACCAGCACTAACCAACGATGAACGGTGCCGTTGCACACATCCTGGGGGCCTTTCAGATTGTTAAATTACCAGATCATTAAATGAGGGTGATTGTTTAAGTTCTGTAGTTACCAGAACCAGAATTTCTTACTGGTAGGTTGAGATCAGAGATGTTTTACTTCATTAGAAAGGAATTGCCTCGGCGCAGGAATAAATACTGGGTAGTTAATAACAATTCAGGTTGCCTGGGTAACTGCTAATGGAGATAAAACTGCCTGAAGTTTTCAGCAGAAATATCGAGGCTCAGGAAATAATTGTTCTACAGATGTACTGTTCTGTAATAAAGCAAAGGGTTTAGGTTTAGGAGAGAGATCTGGAGATACAGATTTTTATTTGCAGGAATGTGGGTGCAAATACTGAGGAAGCAGCTGTCTGTAACACTGAGCAGTGATTTGGGGTGGTATTTGTCAAGTAGTTCTGTCTACACGGAGGGATGACACTTAATGATTTTATTTTTTAATATTCTAATTTTGGAGTCTTAATTCTGGTCCTGAAATTGATTCTGTTTTGTAGCATGGGCATTTCATAGACTTGAGGACTTTATGGGATTGCATCCTAACAAGGAGATAATAAGAATTTTTGCCCTTCTGCAGCTTGTGCTCTGTATCTGTCTTGCTTTCTCCACTTGTAAGCTACTCGGTTGATGTCCAGGTTCCTGCTTGTATGCTTTAATTTTAATGAAGTGCTTTGGCAGCTGAAACACCAAAGTCAGTGCTAGGTCCTAATCTGTTATACAGATGTCATCAGCTTGCTGTATGTGTATATAGAAAAATTAATTTTGCCTTTGCTGTGCAAAGACCAAAATCTCAAGAATTGTCCCAGGATATTCTGTGCTGTTTGGCTGCTACGGGGCTTATCAACACTTCCCAAATATAGACCAAAAGCCAGTCTTGATCACAGGAGAGTCTAGATTCAGGTTAACAAAACCAAAACACTTTTGTGACTATCTTAAATCTTTATCCAGAGGATCAGACCTTCTCAATAATTCTTTCAAATACCTGTGAAAAACTCATCTTGAGAGAGACATTGGCTCGTATTCCTTGTCATGAGATGGAGTGCTGATCAGAGGGTCATGAGCAGGTCACCTAATGCTCATGACCTGCCCACTCTGGAGCCTGTTAAATGTAGTTTGAATTTTTTCATTTTGTTCATTGGTGTTCATAAACTGTTCAAATGCTAATAGGGATTCTCCTTTCTCTAATATTCTTTTTTTTTTTTAACATAAGAAAAGATGTTTTTGTAAATGAGAATGATAAAAGTTGAGTCTCTTGAGTCTCTGCTGGTTGGCCCTGGTACGTAGGGACCACTGTGAAACCTCATGCACTTATGGATTTGTTTATAGGGTTCCTATACTTTGACAAGTTGCTTTTTATATAGGAAAAATACATTTTAATTATATATTCTTGCATTAAAGTATCATTATAATAAGTTACAGAATATGAAGTGGTGCAGTTTTTGCTGAGTTCTCAGTTCTCAGCTTCAGCTGAACCAGTTTGTGTCAACACACACAACCTTCGTGTCTCAGGCCAGACACTGCTGTTCTTCAGGCATTTAGACTGGGACCAAAATGCAGAGTAGAATTTGCACCTAAAAATATATAATTTTTTTAGAAACATTGTGTAACCTCAAATTAAAGATGACAGTTATATAATGATATTCCATAAAGATGAAAAATGGACATCAATCATGCTCTTTAAAGTAGATTGTATTAAGCACTTGCACTGTTCAGTTCATTAATTCTTTGGTCAATGAATCCTTTGATTAATCCCTCAATTACTGAGTTCAGTTGAGTTGGCTAAGGCATAAGGATATCTGTTTTAAATGAAAATATCTCCTTTTTGCTTTTCAAATCTTACACTTGTTGTTTTCAGTTAGATGTAAGAAACTGGAGAACTCCACACCTGTCCCAGAGTGGTTTTTTCAGCGTTAGGGTCTGGCCAGTGGGTTCGGGGCATCTGGGTGTGTTTCTTACTTCAGTCGTGGACTTCCTGTGTGACTGAATCAAGTGCTTTATCCTTCTGCATGTTGGTTCCTGGTAAGCAAACTATGTACCAGAACACTGACTTTCCTGTGCTTCTGTGTGTTGTGACCTATTGTGAGATGTTTGGCCGGGGTGTATGTTGTCACTGTTTGGTTATCGGTGCCTCATCCCTTCTGGCCCCGATCCGAGACTCTCCCCTTGCCCCTGGCCAGTGGTAAGAATCAAATATGAACAACAGAAACCTGGAATCTTCACCTGCTTTAGTGCAGTCTGGAGTACTGGCTGTTACTGGTGCTTACACACCATATCCTTGTACATTGCTTTTCTTATTTTCTTATTTTTTTCTTCAGAAGGCACATTTTTCACTGTTGCTTTTGCCTGTTGGATGTGGCTGATATTATCTTTCTTTTTGCCACAGTTCTGGCTCACAGTGTAAACCAGCCTTTTGAATTATTGCTTATTCAGAGTCTCTTGGTAATAAAGATTTGATAATCATTTGGTGGTACATTTCCAATTGCACATATTGAACAGCCCTTAATTTGAAAGCCCATCTAGGTCATCTACTGCTGACACTCACATATTTTTTCTTTTTATTTAGTCCTTTTAACAGTCACAACTGCAGCTCCTGAGAAGCACAGTGAGCTAAAGGTTTAGTGTTTTCTCACGCCATCCAAGAGAAATAATTTCAGATTAGGACAGCAAGCCACAGAAAAGCCTCCCTGCTAGGGAAGCAGAGGCTTAAAATTGAATTTAGTCTAATATTAAGGCAGAACAATTTCTCAGCTTTTGCAAAAAATACATCTACAGATGGAAGGATGAACATAGCTTCGTTCTTTAGTAGCTGAGCTGCCTTTATGTTGAAGTGGTAGATGCTTTGTATGTTCCTGAGCGTGTTGGTGAGTGTTGGATGTGGTGATTTCCTGCTGGCTCCTGCCCTGGAGAGGCAGGCAGCTCTCGACTCGGTGACAAGGCTACTGCTGAGCCATAATTTCATTTACTCCACCTGATTGTGACTAAGGCGACACCAGCTTATTCCTGTAGCGTATCATTATAGCGATAATAACCTGGCGCTTGTGCCGTTGAACACTGTGAGATTAGTACTTTATGTGAAGACTGGCTATGGTGTTAACATAATATTATAAAGTCATAGTTAGGCTTACAATTTCCTTTCTTGAAGGGAAGGAGGCAACTATCCTATAGCCTGGGAGCATGTGAAAACCTGTAACTCCCACCCAAGTACATGTAGATTAATTATGCTGTCCTGTTAGAATTTGGAAGTAAGAATCCTGTATGCATGGACTAAACATGTCAAAAACAGGACTGGCTTCTTGCCTTTTCACGCTGTAAATCACTGAAATAACTCTGCTTTTTTTCTTTGGTTTCTGTGTAAAACTTGTCCACTGCAAGTGCTCAGCGAGGTAGGTCTGGTGTGGATGTCGACTTTATTTCTGGCTTCTCTACAAAATGCATTATGAGAAGTAAGAGATGCTCAGTGCCCTGTAAAGCATGCCAGGGTCAAAAAATCAATGTTAATAAATTATCAATTGATTTAACAGATCTCGCAGTCAGGCACATTGGGATCTTTAATTTCTAATTAGTGACCTTGATCTGAAAGAGAACATTTAGGTTGAAATAATACAAAACATTTGTGTGACAACCAGATGGAGGCTGTGCTTTTCCTTTCTTAAGGCAGACAGAGCTTGTTTTTTTGCACTCGTTCAGCAATACAGAAAATGTATGTGTCAGGCTAAAAGACCTTTGAAGGAGCTGGGATGGATGCAGTGTTAGTAGCAGCAGAGCATAAAGACTGATTATAGCAGTTACTCAAGATGAATTCAGATTATTAAGTAATATATGGAACAAACATCAACAAAACCAAGATGGATATCTATAGGAATATCCTGACAGTGATTTATTAGACCTCCAAGGGTAGTAGACTGCTAATAAGCTCCCATGGGCTGGTGAGCTGATCCCCCTTTAGAACACTTACAGGTGGGTCAGGGACAGTGTCAGCAAATGTGCTGGAGACCTCATGTCCCTTGTGACTGCTTGCCACCATTCTTTAACTCTAAGTATCTTCTTGCTACTAAATGGAATAATAATAATAATAATAATAATAAGTATTTTAAGTATTTTTTCATAGATGTTGTCATCAACCTGAAAGTAGCCCTGCAGATGGCACAGGTGATATAACCACAGTACTTTGTTTCTTGATGAGATCTAAAGGATGCTTAAAACATGCTCTCTGAACCTTGCTGTAAAAATTAAGCATAATTTGGATAACTTGAACATCTAAACACTGCATTCATCACTGGCCTTCTATTTGAGACTTTTAAAATTGTAAATGATGATTTATATTGAAATCTTCAAAGAGATCGAGGCCACCTGGTTTAGATTGTAATAATGCTTCTGGATTGTAACCAGAGCAAAGGTTTTTGTTTTGCTTTAAAATATTTACTTTTATTATTTTTTTTAAAGAGAAGACTAAAACATGAAGGGTGTTTTCACTGTGGTCCATATCATAGGTATTCCAGTCTGTGCAAGCGAAGAGTTTCTTGTGTTATTTTTCCATGGTAGTTAAAAGAGAAGACTAAAACATGAAAGATGTTTTCACTGTGGTCCATATCACAGGTATGGATATGGACCATATCACAGGTCTGTGCAAGCGGAGTTTCTTGTGTTATTTTTCCATGGTAGTTAATTCTTTGTGGACTAAACCTTTCAAGATCTTGGTGTTTGTGGAATGCAGCATTTGGGTTGTCAGAAGAAAAGTAAGAAATACATCCTTTTCTTGAAAAAGCAACAACATATTCTCCAAATACGAAGCTATTCTTGATATTGGTAGAGCCCTTCTGTAGTTTGAAGCTCTAGGAACTACTATTGGTGTTCCTTCTATAGAGAATGGCTTGGAAATCTAAAAACACCTGTTTAAAAAGAACAAAGCCCCTTCTACACCTCCCTTGATCCCACATGTATTAGCGAGGAATAAAGGGGAGACAGACTAATAAATGGATATCCATAGCTGGGCGCAAGTCTTGTGAATTAAAGTCATTGTTGTGATAGAAAGTGTTTTTAGCGAGTCTTGGGCTGTCCATGGATTTAGAAAAGCTGGAGTATCTCTAAACTGGAGTGTTGGGTGCGTGAGTTAATCTGTGTGTGGGTAGCAGAGCCCGCTGTTGGCAGGTTTTGAAATTATTGGGGTGTGAGAGACCTCTGACGTGACCGACCATGGAACGCAGCCATGGGTGCCACAACTGCAGTGCCGGGTGGTGGTTTTCCCCAGAGGAGGTTTGTGGTTTGAGGCTTAAGGTTTGGGTTGTTGCAAGAAAGAATTAGTAAAATCAAGCTTTAACAAATGCTGAATCTTGGAATATAAAATGGTTTTTCTTGTGCTGCTGCTTCTCTATCAAGGACCTTCTCGTACTGAGTATGAAGCTTGATTCCATCCGATGTAGCTGTTTCTTCTTCTCTAAGTGCAGTAAGACAGCACATTTCTGGTGTGTGTTCTTTGGTTTTGATTTTGTTTTTTTCCTTGCAATGTGTGTGACAGAATTGGGAAGAATTTTCCTATCTAACCATTATTTTCCCAAGTGCCCCTCTTGAACCTCCTTTCGTTGGACTCTAAGGTACTCTTGAGGCATCAGCCCTCTGTAGCTACTAGGGAGGGAAATGTCATCATTTTCAGTAACATGGTATTATATATGTAGTTTTGCCGATTCCTAACCATTTCTGTAAACTAGATTATAGCTAGTTATTGTATCTGATATACATCTCAGTTTTCAGTAATTAAAAACCAAAACAAACCCAAACCCAATAGAAACACAACAGACTTATTCTGTTTTCCTTCCCGAAACGAAGTGGTTTCATTCAGAGGCAGAGACTTGCTGCGTTGCATGCTGTATTTATTACTAATTCAACCCATCCAGGAAACCAGCGTTAGGTGCAGGGTTTGATTCCAGTTATCTTAATTTTAATGTTACTGTTGGGCACGTGGTTACTTCTGTGGCTAAATATATATAACCCATCAGAAAACAAAAGGTCCACGTTGTTTTCTAATGGCCGTGTGTGGGTGAATGGCAGAAGCTGTGCTTTTCTTTTGCTGTAATTAGTTGGGGGTGAGTGAGTTCCTGAAGTAAATAATTTTTTCAGAGGGAGAAGTACAAAATCACCTACCTGTCTTGTACAGAAGAATATGGCCCATCTACTCATGGGCTTGCCAAGAGCTGCAGAGGAATCTGGACCTGCAGAAGTTCCCTATTACCTCTAGCAGAGCTGACAGCCTCTAACCTTTAATTCCCCCTGTCTCCTGTAATGTGCTTTTACCCTCTTCCTGCTGGCAATGTAGATTTTTTTTTTTTTAATATATTATTTTTTAGCTAAATCTGTCTTGCAAAACATGATGGTTGGGTAAGATGCAATTTTGCTTTAATTATGATTAAATTACTTTATGAATTAACCAGAGGATCTCATGGGACTGGAATCTTTTGACACATGAGAAAATTGCCTTTCTTTAACAAGCTGCTTCAAGCATGCAAGGTAATATTAGCATTTTTCAGTTATAGCTTCAGGGGATTAAATAATAAGGGGAAGTATTTTACCTACAATTATATGGTGTGCATGTGTATGTAAAAGTCTTAAAATCAAGTAGACACAGAAGAAATCAGTTGAACT
>NW_010291977.1:44114-56487 GCF_000700745.2 Antrostomus carolinensis
ACCTGTGACATTTTGCAGTGCTAGTGTGAGTAGGGATTTTTTTGTTCTTTGACAAATGGCTTTTCTTTTTTTTTTTGAGATGGATTTTTAAGAAAACCTGCAGGTTTCTGAAGAATTTTATTGCATAGACTTGTAAAGGTTGGTTGTTATTTGAATACAAGCAGCAAAAAAGCATCCTAAACTTGATACACCTGTTTCACCTTAAGGATAATGACCTGAATGCAACTTTAAAGGGAGTGAAAGGTAATTTCCATATGTGTTATTTTGTTTTACTTAGTGGAGGTAGAAATTGTGCTCAAGTCAGTAATTTAATGTTAAAAAATGTATTGCATGATTAAGTTTCTCATGAAGTACATGTAATAGTAGATGGTATCTGTAGAGGTCTATTAATAACATATGTATGCATGTGATAGTGTCCAAACTGTGATCTTCTGTTTTAATGCCTCTAAATACATGCTTAAAGTCAAGCATTTTTTAAAAAATATGCTTTCTGATGAGTTGAAATTGTTCAAGGCTCTGCAGAAATTGGTGTCAATTTAAAAAAACAAAACAAAACAACAAAAAATGGGGACAAGAAATAGTACAACAGCTTGTGATAAATTGAGAAGGAATGGGACAAGTTAAGTTGTGTGACCTCTGCATATGTTGTATTCAATATGGGCTTGCACCTGCATGACCCTGTTTGGTTTCTGAGGGTTCCCACTGGCTTGTGGTATCAAATCCAATGAAGTGGAAAATTGACAATAAGGGATTTAAGCTATTGTTGTCATTGCCCCAGCTGTTTGGTTGTTGTTTTGATGACAGCATTCATTCTTGTTCTACACAAATCCATAAGGTAACAGTAATTAGTGGGACCCATAGAAGTTGAGGGGGATTATACAAGGATATGAAACCATCTAACAAACAGAAATTGCTTGTCTTGCAGCAGTCCTGATCTAAAGGAAAGGTATATGCATAATACTTGCTTTATAGATTAATAAATGTGCACTAGAAAAGGCAAATAATTTGATTTAAAACCAGTCAATGACAGAAACCCAACACTTCCATCTCTAGATTTATTTGAGTCAAAACTGTCTGTGCAATGACCACCAGAAGCAATGCTTGGCTGCAAATGCTCTCAGTAGGGCACAGGGATTTTTCACGTATTTCTCATGACTTATTTAAATCTAAGACTAAGTGCACGCTTGCCATTACAACTATTGTACCCTAATATACCTCGCCTCTCCGCATTCACAGTTCAGAGTCTAAATGAGGTTGATAATTTCAACCCTGAACCTGTTCCGTGCGGATAGAATAGCTCGGGTAGGCAACGCTCACAAGGTGAACAGCGTGAATTACAACCTGCTGCAGACAAGATCGATTCCGGGTTGATAGTCTCCTGATTGCACGTCACTGAACTTTATCAGAAAATGTGAGGAAATTCTTTAGAGGAAAAGCATGTTGTCTGATTATTTCCATTTTTTCTTTTACAACTGTAGATATTACTGAGAGAATTCATACAGAGGAAGAACAAAGCCCTGTACTATGGCTGTTTTGTAAAACAATTGTTTCGCTTTCTTGTTCAGTTCTTTATACTTTTGAATTTCCTTCCATTTGTTCGTTGCCACCAAAGATTTGCTTGATGCTGAAGGGAGCTTTATGCTAATACACAGATTCTACCCAGGGCTCCAGAATTTTGCAATCAACAAAGTAAATCATTTGTTACCTCGGATAAATATTAGCTCTGACAAATTAAAAATGCATTTTTCTGGTGTGCGTTACACTCTGTCTTACAAAACAGGAATTGTTGTTGCTGTTATTGCTGTTGTTTGTAGTGAGGCATCTGTTTCTCCTCTAATTGCTGGCATGCAAATCCCAGTCAGTTTAAAATATCTTTGCAGGACTTTAAGATAGTGTATCCAAAACATCAGGGGCAGATTCATACCTTTGGGGTTTTATTTTTTTGATGCAATTGCATTAAAAAAAAACCCCAAAAAACCAACCAACCAAAAAGCAGTGGTCGGGTTGAGCTGGGGTCGTGTCCTGTGCTGTAATCAAAGGCAGTACTCCACAGAAACGAGAAATACACTGAGGTGCTTCAGCTGCCTTTCACCATAGAATCATAGAATGGTTTGGGTTGGAAGGGACCTTAAAGATCATCCAGTTCCAACCCCCCTGCCATCAGCAGGGACACCTTCCACTAGACCAGGTTGCTCAAAGCCTCATCCAGCCTGGCCTTAAACACTTCCAGGGAGGGGGCATCCACAACCTCCCTGGGCAACCTGTTCCAGTGTCTGACCACCCTCACAGTGAAAAACTTCTTCCTAATATCTAATCTAAACCTCCCCTCTTTCAGTTTAAACCCATTTCCCCTTGTTTTGTCATTAATTGCCCTATCTGTGACTGTTCCACCTCCGAACCTGCCTGTAGATGATGGAGCCCGGGATCCACCACTGCCTCTTGCACAGCCACTCGAAGCTGGAAAGGTGTTAAATGAATTTGTGTGCTCTGACACGGCCTTGCATGAGTTATGACTTACAAACTGTTTTATTTTTTCTTCTTCGACAGTTAATTTTGATTATTCCAGCTTGAAAAATAATAATCTTCCTTCATACTTGTCCCCTGCAGCTGGTCCTGCTGCTTTGCTTCTCCATATCCCTTGGCTGTTGTTTTAAAAATCCTCTTTAGGGTTTCAAGGCTCTGTACGAGCAGTTGGGAGCTGTATCTTCTCGCAGTCCTCCTTGAAGAGCAAATTCTCACACCTGCTGAGAGGATAACGATGATACAAACACAGAGGCACCAGTTTTCCTGGACTCTCTGGAATCAGCGTGAAGATTTTTAAAGTTCCATTACTGCTGTCTTCTTTCCTCTCATGTCCCAACAGTAAAACAAGGAAATGCAAAATGTAAATAATACAAAAATCCCTATCAGAAGAGATAAAAACTTTCCTAATACCCAGATGAGAAGCACTGGGGAGCTGCTGGGGGGGGTTCTGTCCAGATGGAGGGTTTGTTTGTGTCTTCATTTAGAGATTTCCCAGTGATACTGTACCGACTGCAGGGAAACTGCTCCTCAGTCTTATCTCCAGGGAATGGGGGATCACATTTAGAGATGGTTCCTACATAGCTTTTGGAGGACATCCTGTGGTCTCTGCTGAATCTGTGACACTTGACTGCAGGGCAGTGGCCCTGCTGGCCATGAACCCTTTGGGTTGCCTGTTACCAACCACAGTCCTGTTGCTCTGACTTTATTCTCATACCTGCCACGTGCTTCTGTTCACATTTCCCTGCTGCTTTTGCGTGAGTACAAGGCCAGTTATAATCCCTTATACTTGTGTGTTTATTTATTAAATACTCCAAATTAGTTCTGGTCTAGCTCTGGCTGTTTCCTTGGAAGGAGCAGGCATTGCTGCGTGGTCTTGCTTAAAAGCAAAATGCTTTTAAAATGCCACACTGAGCACAGGTTCTCTTAATACAGACTCTGAATAACACACGCTCTTGTGCAGCAGAAGAAGCTTTTGGTTGGCAGGTTCTTGCAACGGTTCCTTGTGCAGTTTTCTGTAGTAATCGCCGAGGTAAATGTTGTTACAGCTTTAGGGTGAGTTTGTTCTTAGACATACACTAATAACTCTTAACGTGACCTTATGGGAAAACTTTTAGATGTATAAATGGTTAAACTGAAAATCTGACTGGTTTGTGTGTGTGCAGGAAGATGTGCATATGTTTCTTTTACCAAAGTGTCTGAGAGATGAGAGAATGGCAGTGGATCCGCAGGTCTGGAGGGTGGGATTTCTGCCGTAGCTGGCTCTTCAGTGCTGGGGAAAGCTTGGTTGTGTGTCACAGTTGACATACATCATGACTTGGCTGAGAGGTTTTATTTCACAGGTGAAAAGTAGTATGTTCTCTATAAACGTGTATTCCTTGTCTAATGTAATAAGGCTGCCCACCAGGATGCTGGAAAAAAAAATGAAGATTGTAAGTGTTTGGTAATGACTACTCTGAAAGCACTCACCTGTATCACTAATTATTACATTTACACCATAATAATACTGTGATTTCAGCTAGAACAGAACTTTCAGCTGTTACAAAACCTTTCCCATCCCCAAACTGTCCTTGTTAACATTTTTGTGCTATTAACTGTCTTAATTGGAACTATTAACACAAAACATTTCATTAAGTTTTCAGTAGGAATTTTATAGTTGGGGGGAAAGAAACAAAGGAATTAAGGGGTATGACTTGGCTTCTAGTTTGTGCTGAGAACTTCTGAGCCTCTCTTTGTTTGGAGTTATATAGGAAATCTGAAACAGCTCTTTGCATCTTCATATACAACATCCAACACCACATGGGGTAGATCTAATGGAGGAGTCTCTGCAAGTGTCATGACCTGGCAAGGGCCAGTGTAAAACCTTCAATAGATTTTGTTCCTCCCTTGCTGCTGCTTTGCACAGTAGTGATTACACACCTCAGCAGAGAAGTCTTTAAGAATTTGGTAAGTGAATTAACTGAATTTACAGTTAATACAGATGTAAGCAGTGATTTATTTCATAACAGGAGTAGTAATTGGTTTGGATCTGAATAAAATGGGGACAGTTCTCCCCGTAGCTGCATGCTATATGATGGTAGATTATTGAAGAGTTGCAACATTTGCATCTCACGTGGTGGAAGCTAAGAAATAAAAATGAAATGTGCTGTATGTTAGCTCTCTGAAGATGAAGCAGAAGATGGCTTCTCTCTCAGCAGTGCGTTATTAGCCAGTGATGGCTGGAAATACTCATATGCAAAGTTTGCTGGATGCTGCAGCTGAGCTCTGTTGGCTTTAGATCAGGTCAAAGGGGATAAATCACTTCTTCTGCAGTAATTATTTTCACGGCTGGTAAGTGTACGGGCAGGCTGCTAAATCTCCATACAGAGTGGTGCATTGCCAGGAAGCACTGGGAACCTTTTACTAGCCAGGGTGTTTCCAGCGCTGTGGCGACTGACGTACTTGTCCAGCCCCAATTTCGAGTGGCTGTTTGCCAGCTCTCAGATGTGACATGACTTAGTTTCTTATTCCATCAGTTTCTTATGCTTCTGGAAGGAACCATGTAATTTCATATATACTCTAAATTCACATAAACTTAAAACTAACCTTCCTTACCCTCAAAATATATTTGCCCCGGGTGAATTCACCCATCCAAGTTGCTGTTCAGCCATGGAACACACAAAAGGAAAGAGTTTGAGAGTAGCAACCAATACACCGTGGTATTTGCAAGGGTTGGCTGCTTCCTTTGGTGGCTGTGCTTGCTTTAGCTGCCTTCAATTTATAGGAATGTATGGCAATACTCACACAGGTTGTTGTTTATGTTGTGCTGAAATTAGACCATGTTCTATGAGATACATCTTTGAAGTTGCAGAGGGGATTTCTGAAATTTCTATATGAAGAAACCAGAAGCACTCACTGCTCAGGAGCTGTCGGGCGTCAGACACTTGTAAAATGGGTCCTGGTGCTGTGGAAGCTGTTTGAGAGCATTTTAATGGTAATTTTATTGGGGGGAATCAATGATAAAAAAGGCTCAGAATGTGGTATGATGTGTAAAACAAGAGCTGAGAGCCCTGACCGTTAGTACTTGCAACAGAACTGGCCTACGCCAGAGGAGTGTTTGCTGTACAGTTGTAACTTGGGTGTTGTGTCCCAGGACTCTGGTGTTTGACAGATTAACAGAGTTCTGGTGACAGTAGTGCCTTGGTTTCTGGTGGTCAGAGAAAGACTGCCCTAGAGCTTCTGTCCTAGCACTTAATAATTTGTGTGCTTCCACTTTAAACTTAGTCTAAACCTTCCAACAAACCACAACTTGCATTTTCAAACTCATCACCGTCCCTGCCAAGTAATGACTCATGTGCTATTTAACCTGTGCCTAAAGGAGCTCTTCCCTCCTTGGGTTAATCATCGAATTAGATGAATTATGCTGATTAGACACCAACCCTGACTCATGTAACTCATCACTTCCATCATAACTGTTTGGAATGGGATGATTAAAACCTTTCCAACTCAGCTGGAATGAGTTGTGGTAGTGAGTGATGCTGCAAGATCTCACTTTAGAACTGTCTGGAACTAAACTTTTGGTGTAGAAAAACATAATATGTGTAAACCCCTTTTATTTCTTTTCCAAATTACGTCTCTCCTATCACCACTTTTCTCTATTAAACCAGTTTAATCAAATCACTTTCCTCCTACCTGGTTGTGGCTTATGGTGGTTGGTCCTGGTCAGGCTTTGATGTATGGCTTTCAATTCCTGTACAAGAATGTCTAAGTGGGCTTGCAGGTGTCAAACAGGATTATTTATATTTTTTTTTTGTCCAGCCTATGTATAGAAGTATTTTTCAATATAAGTTTGTGTAAATGGAGACTGTGTGAGATGGTTCTTGAAAACTGATCCCTGAATTTCCAAGTAGGAATCACCAAGATGCAGTAAAACGTGTGCTGGTGGAGGTGGTTCTGCTCTGTCCCACTGCTGGGCTCTTTGTGGCTGATGCTGGGCTGGCTGCCATCACCCTTGTGTGGGCACAAACCACCCTTTGGGGACATATGGAGAACTGGTCTTTGTTCTCAGCATGTCTCTGTGGAGGTTGGTGTTCAAAGGATGGGAGGAGCAGGAACGAGCAGCTGAGAGCTTCTGTAGCTCCCTGTGGCTTCTGCACCCTTAGTTGTCTTTGTGCCAAAAAAGGTACTGCTGATGCCAGCTTTTTGAAAACAACTGTTCATAGCATGTGATATATCTCAGTATTTTCAAGACTACCACATGGTTCTGTAATGTTATTTAAAAAGAAACCAAACTACTGAAGCTTCCAGAGGTCTTTTTGTTTGCCTTCCAAATTGGGAATCACAGGAGTCCTGCGTGTGCCTTCGGGGTCTGAGCCTGTGCCAGGAGGCCTGTGAGCTTGGCTCATGGCTTTGCCCTGGGTGAAATCTGGTGTGTTCTCAGGATCTGTCATGTGGCAGGACTTGTATTTACAATCAGGGGACTCGGTGCTAAAGTAACCAAGTAGGAAATATAGAAAATGAGGCATATTCCCTAGATTTTTCTGTGGATTCTCTCCCTTGTCTTCTCATGGACACATTTCTTCTACAACTAAAAATCCTTTGCTAAAAAGGAAAATCAATATATGTTTCAAAAATCAGGTATTTACATATATCAAGATTTACATATGTAATATCCAAACTGTATTCAGTTATACTCTAAAGCTTTCCTATCTGAATCACTTGAGGAAGGAAGCAGGGAGGAATGGTGACATAGCCCTACTTTTACACATGAACAGATTTCCAAAGTGCAGTTTGATATTTGTTTTATTTGATTTTTCTTTAGCTTGTGTGGAGACTTTATTGACTCCAATTCCTACCCGATCATCTGTTTCTACCTCTTGCTGAATTAAGTTTTGATAGTCATGTATCTCGTTGTCTTATTCTCATTTTAAAAGTCTGGAGGAATGGAGCCCTAATAAAAGCTACCTTGAACCAACAGAGTTCTGTGTGTTTGTCCTAATTATTCACAGTAAATCATGTGCAAGATTTCTCTTGGTAAATGTGCCAGACAGGCACAGACTGTTGTTATTTGTGCGTAGGACAGTATCGGGGTGCAGCAGGCTGTCCAAAAAAGGTTACTCTTCCCTTTGTGTCTGTGCCTGGCTGCCCTGGGAAGCATAATTAATCCAACTTGAATTATCTGCTTTCCTGTAAGTTATTATTCCTTTAATTCAAGTAATGAACAGTAGCCACTGATGGATGAAGTAGGTCTGGGGGAATGGTTTAAGCATAAATAATGGGATGGTGGGAAGAAATGGGAGGAGTTTTCTACTCAGTTGTGTATGGGGACCACCTTAGGAACTGCTGAAAAGAGAGATGTCGCAGCTTTTCTCAGAGGTTTTGGATGGTGATTCTCCAGCTCTGAAAAGAGATGCTAGAACTGCAAGCCCCTCACTCTGTTCCACAAATGTGAGGCATAAGTAATATTTAGTTTCTTTAAGGTGGTGCGGCAGTGAGTGTCTCTTCATTTACCTCAGGTGCATGTATTGGCTGGTAAGTTACATTTATTTCTCTAGATTAGTTTTAAATTTTGATTTCCTGTTAAATTATTCTGTTTTTCCACTCTTTGTAAAATCTCTAACTTCTAATCTGAGGTTGTTTCACTGCTGTGTGGCAGACTGGTGTTTATTTCTTCAGTAGATAACAGTATTGTGTTTTTACAGTTCGTAGTCTCTTGTTATTCAAGCCCACAAAGCAGAGGAACAGCGGAAAGCTTCCCTCAGGCCTGATGCCAAAGGCTGGTGTCCAAAGATTGGCATCCTCACTTGGGAACACATGGAACAGGAGCACGTTTGCTCCACAGCCATGGCAAATGCTGCCAAGAGAGCAGCAGTAATGTGGCTGGCAAAAGCTGATTTACCAGTTGAGGGCAGCTACCAGGGCTGGAGCAGTGGAATGGTTGGGAGAGGAGTATCAATATCTACGTACACCATATGCTGTGGTTCAGCTGCAAGGGGAAGGAGTGTAGGAAAGGTGCCTATTGCAAGGGAGTGGAGCAGTTGGAGCAGATAAACCTTGTTTCCTTTGGTGATCCGTAGGTGACTGACTAAATAAGAATGCATCGTTTACTTTGTGGAAGGACTTTTGTACTCTGGTGTCAAGTTTGGTACAACAAAAAACATCACATAAACTGGAGTTCTCATCCTGCCTCTTGCTATTTTACTCCATGCTGTAGAGTGTCATTTAGAATGTGATTTTTGGTTTTGGTCTGGTTTAGATGAGGAGGTGTTACCTAGGGTAAGGGTATCCTTGGATGCTGTAGACACTGTTGCTCTGTAGCCCTTGGAACAGTGATGGATGCAAAATACTTTCTTTTTCTTTAAAAACTAAAATCCAGCAATGAATTTTTTGCCTTCCCTGTATTTCTTTCAATACAAGCATGGCTTCAAAGCTGTAAATTTCCCCTAGTATCTGTGGGGAAATTATTACCTGACAACCAGATATCACACTGGTCAAGTATCATGTATCATTACATTCAGATGGTTTATCTATTAAGGAGAAAAGAGTGAGGGTAAATAGTTCACTGTGGTCCTTCTAAAAACAAACCAAGAACCAATTCTGTTGCACTAATAACTGATGTTCTATAACACCAACATTCAATAATCCCTAATATTTTATTTAAATGATCACTTGCTATTTACAGCACCTATTTTGAGCCCTTGCCTGGAAGGAGGTCGTTGCTCACTGCCATTTGTGAATGGCACAGACCTTGGAGCTGCAGTGATCCAGTGATTTGTTGGGGTTTTTCTTCCATATTTGGAGGCAGTTACAGTATTTTGTATTAAAATGTTTTGGTTTGTGATCAAGATGTTTTCAGTAAAGTCCAAAAGGTAGAGACAGATGATTAATTAATTGCTAAAAAAATATTTACAAGAAGCCACAATCCAGACTCAGCCATGTAGAAGAGCACAAAGAATGAGTGTTATTATTATATTGCAATATTATAACAAAAGGAAGGGTGAATAAGATGGTTGTTCTTAATTGTAAATACAGTGTTTGCATATTCATTACATCCTCTTTCCCAAAAAAATGCGTTGGAACTGATGCAGCTGTGTGCATGGATCATACCTAATTCTGTGATAGCTAATCCTGGTAGCTTGATGGTAATCCAAGAATGGAGCATGTTTACTTGTAAAACACCAAAACAGTTTTTTTCTTTATGGAAAATAGTTATTTTATATTCCTAAAATAATTTATTATCTTTTAGACCCAATGCTCATAGGTCTGAAAGACAGACCTGCAGCTCAAGGACTGAGTCTTTCTGTTATTTCCCCCCCATCGTTTTACTTTTTTTATTCAGTTCTTAACTGCCTCCTCCTCTCATTCACTCTTATATAAATCAAGAGCAAGTCTTTTGAAATTGGCAGACTGAGGCTGGTGTAAGACTTGTGCAGGAAACATTTTAATCAGGGTAGGATATGTTGCCTCTAATGGGAGCCCTGATAGTAATAGGGGAGGAGCAGCTGGGACCTTGGGGAATCTGGTGGCTTGTTCTCCTGCCAGCTGAGCAATTCATCTGGCAGCTCCAAATCTGCCTATTGGAAATGTCTGTGAAAGAGGGTAAAGGAGAGTGATGAGCAGGACAGATAAGTCTGCAAAGGTCTGTGTTGATTTTTCCTTTCTGATGTCAAATTATTCCATTCTCCATTAACACCTAAAATATTAGGATTTTGCAAGAGAGTACTGGAGTCGTACTTAAGAAAGGACCAATAATTAATGAAGATGATTTGGAATAATGACTGGTGGTAAGGGTTGAGGCTTCTAGGATCCTGGTAGCTGGAGACCGAGTGACACTACTGTGGGTGGTCAGTAAGAGAAGTGCTGCCCTGACTGAAGCCCCTTGTAGACACGAAGGGAACCATCTCCTCTTTTCTCTTTGTGGTACAAGAGCCAGAGGAGAAATGTTCTGTAAACTTCAACTGAACTCTTTGAAACTCATGGCTGTGTTTTTCCTCCACCACCAACTCAACCTCTAAATCCCACCTGTGCTTCAGCACCTGATTTCATACATGGATAATTCTGTGCTTTCTCTCTTCTCTTCCACTCGATTTCTGCACTGGATGTCTGTCCTAGAGCACATCTTATTCTTACCCTTATACCCCAGACTCCTCATTATAGCTCCTTTTCCCATGCAAACGCTGTAACTCTGAACATCCCCCGACTTTCTTCTCCACCCAGCTTTATACGCTGAGCTTGAGGTTAGGTGGTCTGGAATATCCCTTTGGTCAGTTGGGGTCAGCTGTCCCAGCTCTGTCCCTTCCCAGTTTCATGTGCCCCCTCCGGCCTCCTCGCTGGTGGGGTGGGGTGAGAAGCTGAGAAGTCGTTGACTTATTGTAAGCACTGCTCGGAAACATCAGTGTGTTGTCAACGTTCTTCTCATCCTAAATCCAAACCACACTATTATATCAGCTACTAGGCAGAAACTGAACTCTATCCCAGCTGAAACCAGGATGATGGGAACAGAACCAGGACCACCTCTTCTGGCAACACCCCCCTGTTTGTTGACATGAGAATTTGATTTCCTATCCCATTAGCCAGCTGCCTTAATTTGGCTTTGTGGGTTGCTTTTATCAAAAGTGGTTGGCTTGTTTCTTTTTCCCCTTCAGATCTGACTCTTTCTGTGGAGTTTTCTTGCTGGAGCATTAAGGTTTAGGGGCTTTTGTCCTGTAGCCTTCCTTGCACGCAGGGTAGGGGGTAGATGGAGAGGTTTCTCATTCTGTGGTTGCCTTGCTGCTCTTCGAGGCATTATGTGACAGAGCACGTGCGTGAAATTAGGAAGAATTCAGAAACTGTACATATGCAAATTCCCTCAATCACTTATCTGTGATTTTATTGTTTTACTGTTGTGTTCTCATGGCTAAAAAAATCCATTTTCTCCCGTCAGTATCATTTGTTTCCTCCATGTCAAATGGCACTTATGTGTGGCAGAAGGCCACTAATGCAAGTTAGATGTACTGAACCTGTGAAGAGATAGTATTTCAGGCAAAGCAGCTTACACTTTATTGGCTTTGTTCTTTTGAGAAACCTTATTATTTTCCTCTAGAGCTGTCGAAGAGAAGGTGAAAGATTCTGTGCAGCTTCCACGAGCATGGTCATGCTGAGAGCAGATGGTCCGTTCTTGGAAATGATCCCAAACGATGGATTACTCATCTGATGCAGAATGATGCACCAGAAAATTGCAGGTTCATTGGGACCACTCTTTGACTCCTTTAAAGCTTTGATTTATTTATTTCTTTTTAACTTTTTGGTTTTACTTGTCTGCCTGTTTTGTTGCTCAAAAACCCTTTGGTAAAATAAGCTCAGCCAGAGCCATAAAAACATTTATAATTTAAAAGGGAAACTAGTACAATGCATCGGAATTGAGGGGAGGGAAAACTTTCCAAGTATAGTTTCTTGTATTGTGTGTTTTAAAACAACAAAAAAATCAATTTTCATTAGAGTTACTAGTGGAAAAGAAGCAGCACACAAGTATAATAGATTTGTGCACTTGTCAGTAGTATCACAAATATTTCATTTACTCAAACCTCCCATCGGGATCATTTCTTATATATGCATTATTTAATGCTTGCATGTGATCCTCTCTTTTAAGCCATGTTAACAGAAGAAAACACATTTGATAAATTCTGATACTGGATTAAAGAATAAAAAAAAAAAGAAGTCATAAGAAGCTGAGAAATTGATTATTATTCGTCGTAAATATATTCAGTGAACCAGTTGTCTTGGAAGCTGGTGGCTCAGGGCATTGTGGAAACTAATCTGGCATGAGTCTTTCTAGTGAAGTTCCTGACTGATGCTGAAGGATATATATATATTTTTATATGTACATATTTTTATA